>NC_072732.1:98527990-98814968 GCF_026930045.1 Uloborus diversus
AATTGCAGATTACTGCAGACACATGTTTCGGCGTTACAGGGAACGCATTTTTCAATTCAAAAGGTAATGAGCTTAGAGATCCAAGGGCTCATTACTTTTTGCATTGAAAAAGGCATTCCCTGTAACACCGAAACACGTGTCTGCAGTAATCTGCAATTTGACGTTGTTATTTCTTACTTTAATCTTTCAGTATTATTTTTTATGTTTCAGTGACCCTAAACACCAATGAAGTTGCCACAGAGTGCTTTATACTGAAAACAACTGAAGAAAGTCCTCCTGAAACACACTTAGGAATGTTTTCTTTGAAATGGATGAGGTAAAAAAATTCTGTTACTTCTCATTAATAATTTAGTTCCAACTGTTCACCAGAACACGTCTGTAACTAGTTCAACTTGATTGCAGATCTATGCATTAAAAACGCTATATTCATGGTAGAAAAAATGCTTTAATTTCTTTCTCCATGTTGGCAATATGTCTTTCATTGAATAATTTATTTATTTAGCTATTGGAAAGATATCAACGAAATCTATATCAGATTGCGCAACAATCTGGTTCTAACCAATCTTTCATACTTGGTGAAAAAATAATTATTTTTTCTTTTACGGAATGGCAATGATCTGTTTGTTTTAAAACCAAATCACCACATTTCCGTTAGGCATTAACTATTTTGTGTGTTAGCCTATGACTATTATTTGGATGCAGTCTGTTACTGAACCATGGGGCATGTTGGACTGGTCTCAATTCTGTTAACATTATTAATATTTAATTTATGACAAACAAATACGTCTATAGTCCTACAGAACCTATAATAAAATCATGTGGTACAGCTATATTAAAAAATATTTGATTTTGAAAGTTTTAAATCAGCAATGCTGAGTAGTTCCCAGAATTTTTTTTTTTTTTTTTTTTTGAATAAGTTTTATACAAGATTGGAGCAAGTAGTTGAATTCCTCTCCTAAAATAAGTTTTTTTAGTTCACAACTATTTGAATTGTATTATTTTCATTTTTGTCATAAATATTTTTAAAAAAAGGATTTTTTCATACCAAGAACCAAGGGTACTTTAGTTTACTTTTAGAAGACCACAAAAAGCCTGTCATCTCGATGTTTTCCGGGGACGGGGGGGAGGGGAGGGATCAAAAGGTGTATAATCAATGCAAATTATACCAAAAAACAACCAAAACGTTACCCACTAATGTGTAAATACATTAATTTCTGAGATCCAGGTGGGTTGGAGGGGGTGGGTCAACTGCCCCCTCTTGACCCCTCTAAATGACAATCCTGGAAGTACAGTAGGTTTTATGTTTTAACAGCAACTTAATACCTAATTTGTTGTTTAGTTACTCTTTTTGGTTTACAAAGAGTGGTGACTAGACCAAAAGGGACCAATAAAGTTGCCTCTTCTCACCACTGGTGACCAGAAAAATTTCCCAATCTTGATATTTATGCCCTGATATTTTTTAAGCACTTGAAGATAGTTCTTGACAATGTTAAAATGATTTTTGATGCTGCCTACTTAGTTCAGAAATTTTATGTTTCAGAAATACTGCGAAAGAAAATCATAGTTTTGTCCAAACAGATATACTGCTCCCCTCCATAACTGTCTCAAAGCCCCCAATTTACATAGAACTTGAATCCCCAGCCCATGGGTGGGTTCGCACCCCAATGACTTTGACATATTCAATACATAATCGATCGACAAATGTTCAAGACATGGAGTTAGTCGTCGAGAGCAGCGATGCTTTCATGTATGCTGGAAACAAACAGGTAAGTTTTAGTGCAAACATTTCAATTACTTCAATTCCCTATTAGCAAAAGTTGCCTTTATTTATCTTAACCCATTAAGGGCCAAGTCTCCCATTTTGGGAACCTTTGATTAAGATTTTTTTCCTCATCAAGTAATTAAGATATCATTTTGAAATTATTTTAAATTAAATGATAGAGTTCCTAACTTTGTTGGTAATTTTTCACAAAAGGTTTGGAATGTGAATTTTTTTTTAGAAAAACTTCAATTTCACAAAAATTTCTCGTTTTTGTATTACACGGAAAAAAAATTCCCTAAAAATTATTAATGCGAATGCAGAAAATTAGAAACATAGAATATGAGGCTCAATAGAGCTTTTTTCCAATCACAATAAACAGTGGTCAAGAAAAATAATTTAAAGGAGTTTTATAGGAGGATATTCACTGAGGACTATAGAAGGATATTCACTGAAGTCCCAAATGAGAGACTTGGCCTGTTCTGTTTAGCAGAGCAAGTTCATGGCTTGTAGAAATGGTCTTCACCCATTTTGCATGAATGAACTCTTCCCTCTTCATTTTTTCCTGTTGGAGCCTCAGCCCTCTTTGTATTTTTTTTATTGTAAACGCTGTTTTGTTGTTCAAGGTCAAGAGCAGGTGCTTTTATCAAAACAAGTGACATTCCATTTGTTTAGAAGAAAGTTCTGGAAAAACAGGGGTGCCAATCCTCCCTAAGGAGGATGACGCATCTCTCTGAATTTCTACAGAGCACCGAAGAGATTCTCCTAAAATGAGATCAAAGATCGCTTTAAAATCCCCCCCCCCCCCTAAAAATGTCAGTAACCCAATTAGTGCCATGCGCCTCTCCCAAGTGAGGGCACCCCTGAAATAAATACAATAAAGTCTCAGGGTTCGTACGCTCCTTCAAAACTCCTGCAATACTCCTTCATTAAGAAATTTTTTTGAAAGGCCTTTCAAACTCCTTCATTTTGGTTTAAACTCCTTCTTTTTTAATTCAAGACTACATTATCTTCCTCTATGACAGTAACTCATAATACTTTGATCGATAACTAACTTCGTCACAAGGGCGATTTTAATACAGTATTTTCATGCATTTCTTTTTTTAATAAAGATGTGATTTACTAATTGATTATAGTTAAGTTTTGAAAGTGAAAGTTTTATTAAAAAAGTAAAACATGCTTAAATGATGTTTGGCTATTTTTTCAAGTTTTATGATTATTGTTTTTCCCTCCACCACATTCTCTCAGCAGCAAAAGTCAGGTTGTCTAATTATTATTAAAATATTTTTCAACTGCATAAGTAGATGTACTATATTAAGTAATTGTGTTTAAAAAAGCAATTGTTTAGTAAATTGCAGTAATGATAGACTGCATTTATGACTGTAAAAAGGGTCATCCACAAGTAAATTGATTATTTCAGAAAGGGCATAATGAAGAGCACCTGTTTTAGCAGTTACAGATTTCATTGTTTTCAACAGATTTGATGGTGAATTTTGATGTAATTTCAGGATTTCACTTATAAGAGATTGGATTTCACATGGTTATAATCTATCATATCTTTTGAGCATTCGCTCGCTTTATTGTCCCAAGATTCTGGTCGCAAAGGATGAACAAATGTCCTCTCAGAGGAAAGTCATCAGCAGTTTTGTTAAATTTCTTCAATGTTATTTCTAGAAAAAGTCTCCTGCAGTGTTGTTCTTATTTTGACCAGCGTATATCTCACTGAAAGCGTACAGTATTTTTGTATATAGTTCCTAGATGTTAATAAAATCCACGAGAAATTAGCGAAGTTCATTCTGACTCTGTGATTTCAACCCCCCCCCCCCCCTTCTGCCCCAACTGACGATCTTACCATTACCAAAATTATGCTAGATCAAAGGAGTTATTTGTTTTTACTTCATTACGCTAAAAAATCTAGTTTTCCTATGATCTTGCCATTGCGCCTTACTATTTCTTCCTCCGCGTTTAGTGCAGAAATGGCATAAGTCTGGGACTTATGCCCATTCTGCACTAAACAAAAAATGAGACACCTAAATAAAGTGCTTTGTTGTACAAGAATTGACTTCCCTGCTACACTAGTCGATGTCTCTACATACAAGCATGGGAAAACCACAGCTAACTCAATTTTGAAAAAAATGTGACATGCCCTTTCTACAATAATCGGTTCAAGTGATGTCGTGCCTTGAGGAGGAGATGGGCTCATGAAATTGTGATAATTAGAAGAGAGAGGGTGACAAAAAGTGACATCATACAGTTATTGTAACCATATGTTTATATTAAGATATGACATGTGACAAGAGGAGGAGTTAGGTGAAGTGTGACACTTTGTGATAAAGGGGGAAGGGGGTCAAATATGTTTAAAAAGTGATATTTAATGACAGCCCATTAATACTCCTTCAAAACTCCTCCAAAACTCCTTCATTTTATTTCTGAAATTGAGTATGAACCCTGAGTCTAGGTCAGGGGCTTTCAATAAGGGGAGGTTGGATTTTAATAGAAAAATTTCAAAAGAAAATTTTACTGTTTTTTGCACTTTTGACTTTGCCACAAGCATCAAACAATATGAAAATAATATAATTTAGCATATTACAAGAAGATGACCGCAGTATCTTTTGTTTGGAAATCACAAGAATCTATTCGGATAGTTGAGAAAAAAAAAATTGATCACAGATAATGCGATAACTGTCTCAATTTTCATTTTTACAATTTATTGTAATTTGTTGGATAAAATCGGTGAAGTTAGAACCATTGCTAATTTCTCAACTTGAAGCATGCAGGTCATTGATCTCTGAAACTATTATGATGATGTAAATCATTTCATGAAACATGTTGTGAAGTAACCGAAGTGTAGACTGAAAAACCCTCCCCTGTGATAAAACAAATACACCATTAGGCAGCCCACACATACCTTAGTTCCGTTTTATACAAGTCTAGTGCTTCGGGTCATTGTCATTTATTGTTGCTTGATCCTCGTCATGGTTACTTGAAGATACCTACCACTTTTCTTTTGCTAAAAGATATTAAATTGTGTGAGAAAAGTTCCGTTTCGTACAAAAATGTATAAGAAAAAAGAATGAAAACCAGGCTTGGATCAGCGTACCTGCAGAGCAGGTGGAGGGGGGGGGGCAGTTCCCTAAGGGGCCCAATGGCTCAAGAAAAAAAAAATGAAAATGACTAGCACTAAGACTTATTGAGGTTGCAAATATAACACTGCTGGTCTCTGGAGCTAGCTTCCACTTATTTTGTTGCAAGGGGCCCCAAAATTTATAAATCCAGGCCTCATGAAAACTTACAAGTTCTATATTTTAAAGCTTGAATGTCTTAAATATGTACTTAAAAGTACCAATAACTAACTTTATTTATTACATAAAGATGATTTTAGGGTTTTCTAACTGGATTTAGTTTGATATTATTTAAGTATCAAAATAGTGACTGGAATATGTATGTTATCCCCATTAAATGCCAAGTCTCCCAGTTTGGGACCATACCATCAGGGCTGTCCAAAGAGGGGCACAAGCAGGGCAATGGCCCCGTGCACCACAAAATGAGGGATAGCCACGAGGCACCTCTCATTTCGTGTATCATAGATGCACAATCATATTAGACACCCAAAATAGAGAATCATTGCAACAATTTTCTATTTTTTCCTAGTGCACGAAAATATTTCTCTCTCCCAGGCTCCAAGCTTTTGTTTCCTTTGTATCATTGAAGTAGATATAAAATCTGAGAATACACCTGTTTGGAGTAAAACGAAGGCATTGTATAATTCCCACCAAATTTCTTGGATTTCAGTCCCTGCGTGGGCTTACAGGTAGGGAGGGGCTTGGGAACAACCAGAAAGGAGATAGGTTTAGGTCAGTAGCATATTTGAGGGGGCCCAGGGGGCATGTGCTCCGCCCCCAAAAGGATAAAATAATGTAACTATTTTATTTATTATTTTTTGATTGACTTCTATTTTGCATTTTTTTACATATGTAATTAATTAAAAAGAACACAACACACACAGCATATTTTAAATATAAAAGCATTTGTGTTTACTAAAGAAGGGGTACTGAAGTCAGAGGCCTGGAGTAGCATAATACATTTAACTCACTGGTTTCAAATTCAAGGGAACGTATTGCTGCGATTTGTTCACTAATTCTTCTTTAATAGAATCAGTAATTCACATTTTTTCAAAAAATGTGTAGGCGCACCTAAAAGAATCATTTTGATCCAGGAACCTATTTGCCAAATCAGCTTATCAAGAATTCAAAATGAAGGAAATCATATGGTAGTTTCTTGAAAAACCCTGATTATAATTGGAAACGGCATGGAGTATCAATATGTTATCTCAACTGTATCATGGCTTTAAAAGCAAATCAGCAACTGCTTTGAAATTCACACATAAATAGTTGCTGAATTCTTCAATAAAACTTATGTTATGAAGTTATGGTTTTCTTAAGCAAATAATATTTTATAGTTCAAATATATAAATTAACTTATTAAAACTCAAATGAGGTATGGGTTTATTGAATGACCTTGCCCTCGCGTTATAAACATTTTGATAATGTTCCTGATTAAAACCCCACTCATTGTATAGCATCTCGTTGACATATTAGATTTAGTATTTAATTGGCTTCAAATGTTAAAGATGTTTTCCATCCATATTCAACGTATATTAGTGCAGCGTAATATTCATGTACTTAAAAGTAGATTCATTGAAGTGAAGGAATCCTAAAAAAAATAACAATAGTCATGAAAACTATGTTATGAAACATCGAATGTGGGGAGGGGAAGGGCTATGCAACTCGGGCCCTCTCTAAAAGATTTTTCTGTGTCTGACCCTGGTTTAGATTGACCCATGATGTCAAGAAAATACTTTAAGTTCACCCCAGCAATTTCAATTGGCTGTAGCCAAGGAACCATTACTATGCTCCTAGTGAGCCTTTATACTGATATGTTTCAGGGTCTTGTTTGATGTTTCCCTTTTTTAAATTTAAAATGGTGGAGGTTCTTACAAAATGATAAGATAACGATATTGAGATAAAATATAATGAAAGTTAAAGTTGATTTTAGGGCCTGTGCCCCATGTGCCCTTGCCTTAACCTGGCCCTGAATTATTACTTTCAGTAATTCAGTCATTTCTATTTCATACCTTTTTGAGAATGAAAACCTTAAATACATTCGAAAAAAGGAGTAAAAAATATACATTCTTCTTGATGCATTGATGTTCTAACTGACTTGATTTTCTCTGTGTAGAGTGGGGGGGGGGAGCACCAGGAAACATTCGCCCCGGGCGTGGTCAGGTCTTCCGACAGCCTTGCATACCACATAGCTTAACCTAATAAATATTTTTGCAAAATTTCAGCTACATATAATTAGAGACATGTATTGAACCTCAAAACATATGAAAACTTAAGTATTTTCAATGTGGTTCATGTGGCGGCGTTTAATGGTTAAGAAGTGTAGCAAAAATTCTAAATTTCAAAATTCTAAGAAATATTTTTTTATATGACATAAGGTGGAATTTTTGATTGTTGTTGATATTATTGAACTGAACTGTGTTTCAAATTCTTACTTAATTACAGTGCTATTAAATTTTGAAATTAAGGAAAATTATTATATCCAAACCTATGTGTGTGTCTGGTTAAACCAACCGCAGACGAAGCGCCACCCTTGTAGTTTGACAAGAAAGTCTGAAAATATCATCCCACATAGAAATGCAATACCAATTCCCTTAATTCCCTTATTAAACCACCAACAAACTGTCTACTGACCACCATTGATTTTGACGGAAACTGCATCCTACGTGTAATAATATTACTGCTTAAATGCCATGCAAACAGCCATGTGCCACAGAGGGGAATCATGAATAGGTTGCAGGCACCTGCTACCATGCCTGCCACTAATGCCTCTTTCAAAGGCACCTAGATTAACCACGAGGTAAGTGCCCAGCTTATGTCTTTCAAATGCCGCTACTTTCTGACCATTCACGGCCTAATTTGCTGCATTGTCTGCAAAATATCTGCACGAATTCTTAACCTGAGCTTTATCGGTTCACCCACCCTTTTCCACAACTTGATTAGGACATTTACCTTCTCATACTATGAAAGCATTCATTCTTCACCCCTTTCTCTGTTTCCATCGGGGATATTTTGAGGCTTAACCTGTGATTGACATCATAGGCAAGCTTTGTCAAATAACAATTTGCATTAGAGTTCTGTAACTTTGTGTTCTTTGGCTTCGTTCTGCAAAGATGTCTAAAACAATCTTACGCCTGCACGATAAAACTGTTAAGTTTGTCATAGGCGGATTTAGGACCGAGTTCCTGGGGGGGCAGGATTTTTTTTTTTTTTTTTTTGAGCAATATTAGTTGTAATCAAAGCTAGATTTAGACTTCATGTGACTCTAAGCTATTTCAGGTTTTGAGTCTATTTTGTAGTCCAAACAGCTTTTCTGTCGGTGGCAAAAATGGCCATATTTTAAAGCCCCGAACCCCCCCCCCCCCATTATGCATTATACATTTGGTATATGCTGGGAAATAGTGTCCCTTTTAAGTAGTGTATAGAATATCCCCAATTTAAAGGGTCAGGGGGTTTCCCTCCCGGAGAAATTTTTGTAAAATAGATATGAAATTCTGCATTTTTAAGCCTTATAAGGGGTAATTGGAACCACAAAAATCTCAGAAAAAAATAGCAAAATAATCTTATGCAAATTATGATAATACAAAGTAAAAATTGTTTTCGTGTTGGCAAATGAGTGACAGCAGTCCTCAGAGAGAAAAAGCAAGGTAGAATAGAAGGTTATGCATTGTTATTTGCTTACATCGGCTGTCGGTTCAATTCAATTAGTTTTTGATCACGTTTTCAATCCACCCGCAAATATAACAATGAATTAAATACAAAATGATCAATAGTAAAAAGTGCTTTAAAAGAAACGGTGTACAGATTTGGAAAATAGGTAACAAGAGAGTAACATGCTGCTCATTTGAATAATTCATAATTTATACACTTGATAAGAAATAAATTTGAAGCACCCTTTGCTTCGGAACTTCAAAAACTCGTCTAATCCATTTCAAGGACTCCAGAACAATTAAAACTATTCTAGGCTTCATTTGCCCTTTTCAGTCTCTGAAATTTAGTACTAGATTTTACAGTTTTACAGTATTGTTCTAACTTCGTAAGATACAATTACTTTAAGTTTAAAAGAAAAAAAAAATATATTGATTTTTCATTTCAACAACTTTTTTTCTTCAATTACAAGCAGTGCAGAAAACGAGTGTTTTTTTTCTCGTGCTGAACAGATTAACAATATGCATTCGAAGCAAGATAAAAGCAAGCAGTATATTAGAATTTCCAAAATAATGCATTGCATTTGGGATTAAATAAACAGCAAGATATGAAACATTTGAGTCACAACAATTTATCTCAATTAATATGTTACAGAAACGTGAGAACCATGATTTTTGCATTTTTGATGCAGAATGAGGCAAGGAACAAAATTTAACATACTTCGGCATCTATCCCTCTAACCCCTACCATTTGTTATAAATGTTTAAATTTATGGTTTGTATCCACACTTTTCCAAAGTTTTCAAGCACTTTAAAATGAAATGTATTTTTTCAAGTACTTTCTTTTCTTTTTTTTAATCTTTATTTGAGATTCTAATTTGTTGAAATAGTCATTGATCATTTCATGTATTGCTGCTGAATACATTGGTCTTTCAGTCGATATTTTCACTTATGGGTCATTTTTTAAAAAGTGTAACTTTTGAGTCGCACGCCTTTCACAGTAAAAATTTTAAGGAACAATTCATCTAACAATAACTTTTTAATTTCATCAAAAATATATCTATTTAAACCTGCCAACAATTTTTTAATAATAATTTTTATTTTAGTATTTTTTGTTTTTTTGGTTCACAACATGTGAATTTTCACCTTCGTGGCATGTTACACACCTTGTGTAACTGTTTATGTTGCTTTATAACTTGTTTAATTAAAAGTATATACTTATTTATTTATTATTCCTTTCACAAGTGACTTAAATACCAATTGTTTAAGTATATTTAATTTTTAATATTCTGTTCTAGTTCGTTTTAGTAGGATAAGGAGTTGTGTCACACAATAAATTCTCACCTCCGTTACTGAAGCACAAAATGCCATCCTCATTAACACGTGGCAGTCTTGACATCAAATTTTATTTTCCATGATACAAGGGGTCCCCCTTGTTTACTTTCAGCCATAAAGAAGTTGTGAGATTTTTGTCGAAAAACAAGAAGACAGATTTTGCTTTAAAAACTAAGTATGGTTACTGTGACTTCTCACCTCCGTGAACTTGAATTTCAGAGATGTAAATTAATCTAAAAAAGTAAGTGAACATGTTTTCATATGCTTTACACGTACAGATTGTAGCAACGAAGAAAAAAAAATATTTCCCTGAAAAATGTATCCATATTAGGCCAATAATAATGGAAAATTCCTCACCTCTATGACAGGCCTTATCAATGTCATTATTTCTGAGGTGAAAATAAATGATGGAGGGGAAATACATCAATCTTAGGTATTCTACCAAAATTTTAAATTGCCTGTATATTCTCAAATTTACTAAATACTACTTTTTAACACACATTTTAATTAAAAGGAAACCTACTAATTAAACTGTACTTTAATTAACAGAGCTTAACATTAGAGTCCCACTAATCATTAAAGTAGCTCATTATTTGCACAATTAACAAAATTACTACTTTGATCCTAAATTAGCCACAATTTTTAAACATTAAAAGTTTTTTCTTCTTTTTTTCCCGTGAACAAAGCATTTTTTAATTTTTTTTATTTATGAGTAAAATTATTGGAACCTTGCTAGGCCATTGTTTGTCGTTACTTCTAGTAGGTAACACTTTCATGTAAGAATAAAAAATAAGAAAAGAAAAGGCTTTGAAATTGAAAAAAATTTTTGAATTAAAAAGTTACCTTTTCTGGAGAATGACCCTTATATACTTGCCCTAATGGTTTTCAGTTCGAAGTAGTTGTTTTTATTACATTTCAGCATCCCAGTGACCACTTTACTAGTTGTAATACATTGTATGGTTTTCCCCCCCCCCCCCCCCCCCCCCCCCACACACCATTTAGAAATGGACAGCCGCTATTTTTCTTCATTTTCGCTTCTGAACTATTCAAAAAAGAAAAAAATCATAATTTTTTCTTTAAAGATTTTGGAAAGTGTATTGTTACTATGTATGAAGTCCTCCCAAGACTGGGGGGGCATTGCCCCCCCCCCCATAAATCCGCCTATGAAGTTTGTGAATAAAAGCCTATCTACAAGCCAGCAATTTATTCCTAATGAAATGGTTAGGAGAAGCATGGGCAGGTACCATCAAGAAATACAAAAACGTTTACTGATGCTGAAACAGAGCAGAAACTCAAGTATGCCTCTTGAAACATATCATTGCAAGAGTTTGAAGCATTCATGTTTTTGTGCATAAAAGGGAACATTAACCTCTAAAGCAGAAAGAAATACATGAAATACACCCCCAGCTCAGTCATTTCCAGGCGAGGACTGCAGTTTCATGCTTATTAGCACCCATCAGCCCGGCATAGGAGAGTGACTGAGCTGGAGATGTAAAACCTCTTAAGGAAGCCAAGAGTGCCAAACAAACTGGTAGCTAATATAGAATTAGTGCAGACCAGACGAGTGATCGAAGCAACTCTTCAGTTCAACTCGAGGATTGAAGGTAAGGCGTGGTATATTCAGTAAATTACTGAATATTAGCCTCTAGTTTCTAAAATGCAACTGAAATATAACTGGTTATTTTAAGGGTATTTAAACTCTTTTGAAATACTTCATTATACATAGTTAAAATATCAATATCCTTTAAATAAACTATTTATCATCAATATGTTTATTTTAAACTAATTTTCACTTATATTTACATACCCCACATATTAAACATTGTGTAGGAAACTAAGCAGATTTTCTCTCAGAGGGTCAAAATGATCCCCGTCATATTTTTAGGTATGACGAAGTTTGTCGTTATTCTAGTGATAATTGGCACCAAGCATAGTGAAAAGATAATGCTGAATGTGCCGTGCAATCAGTACACAACCACAAATTAAAGATTTAATTATAAGGCTTTAAAATTACAAGTTTTACCTTATTCTTCATGTCAGATACTTTTGTAATGTCTCATTTAGATATTTTCTTCAATATTCTTGTCTTCTATTCCAGTTTCAACTTTCATTTAATTTTTATAAAATATTTATTTTTCAGATGCGCTTTCGCATTTTGCCACGGGATGTTTATCAGCTGAAGTACAACCTTTATCCATTAGTTCCTGGTTATGCTCTTTTGCCTCAGCTACAGTTAACTCTAAGTCCCGGAAAATCTGACCAATGCTCTTTGAATCCTCTAATACAAGAAATGGTTCCTTCCCATATTTTTGTTATGGTCAGTTTTTATGTTATATTACTCTTATACATATTTTAATTTTTACTAATGATTATTCATTAATTCTTATGCCATTGACTATCTTCTGATTTTTAATTTTTTAGCAAAATGATTGCTCAGTTGCTTTTTTAAGCAATTGTTCAAGTCTTCTAATCTTAACTACAATGATTTGTAATAATTCTGTTCAATTATGTGCATAATATGACATTTGTTAAATCATTTCACAAAATTTTGAAACATTATTGGAAAGTGATTTTCAATAGAAAACAAATAAAGTTCTTCAGAAAAGAAAAATTTGTAAACTTTGAGGTTTATTCACATTGGGGAATATTGTCCCCACCATTATCCTGAGGTTCTGTTTTTTAAACCTGATGTGGATACCGGTGATTTGAAAATCTTCATGTTTTTAAATGAATCAAAATACACATGTTGAGTTGTATAATAAAGTTCTCACTTAAGGCAACTTTAAGCTTATTAGGACTATGTCCTAATAAGTAACTAAAATGTGAATTTACACATTTCTCACGAAAAATAAAAAAGGTAATTTTAAAAACCACTCCGAACAAGAGGTAAGTGCTACCACTGAGCCACTGGGCTTAATGAATTATGTCTAGTTGATTTAATAGTCTTTTAGTTTCTGTATGCCAGTGGTGGGTTTACAATGTGGAGTATGTGACAATTGCAAAGGTCCCCTGAAATGCACGTGGAAGAAACTGCTTTTGTTTAGTTCACCTCATCTGTAATTCATAATTGTGCATTAGTTTTTTCTCTTGTTAATTTGCAATGGAAAACAACACCTTACAAGAATGATGAAAATGACTGTGATTTCAAGACTGTCATTTGGGTAATTGGGGGGGGGGTGGAGTCAAAGGGCCGCCCACACACACATACCTGGATTTCAAAAACATAAATGCAAAATGCATTGAGTGTTATGCCCTCAGCCCTCACCCTGGAAAACTTGGAAATGATGCGCCTGAGTAGCTTTAAGTAAATATATTTTCATTCTTTTGACAAAGCTCATCAAAATGACTGTATTTAGATTTATGATTAAATAAGACACAATTTTACAAAGCTAAACCAGCTGCAAAATTTTTCATACAGCTACTAGGTGATGTGTTTATAAAAGGTTTATTCAGCCGACCCAGAACTATTCTGCAGTAGGCAGGTAGATGGCAGTTATCTGCAGAAATGAATTATTAAACTGTTTGGAGAAAAAAAAAGTTTTGGATTCCATACTATCAATAGGGAAATGTTGAAATTCAACATTTGCTTTGTGCTTTTTTTTCTTTTTTTTTTGTTGAGCGGAAACCAAATAAGCAAGCTTTTACAATAAAGCTAAGATAAAATAGGTGAAAAAAATGCAAATAAAAAAAATGAAAATGAAAAATTTGCATATTCTTCCTTCTACCTGCCCACAGCACAGCTGTAACAAGATGTTGATCTCGGCCCCTGACAAGGTGATAGAACTTTACAAGATATTTTAAAAGCATGCATTACAAATTGTTGCTGGAGGAATCAATACTACCCCTGTGCTGGCGATGCATTTATTAACAAATAACCAACTAGTGACCAATTTAATTATGAAAAATTTAACTTTTTTTTTAGCAAATTAACTAGGCCTCCAAACATGTTTTTTTTTAATGAGCCTAGAATCGCAATCAAGAACATAATCTGAAGCCTCAAAGAGGCTACATAAAATGCAACCATGAGTTTGATTGTTACCGATTAATTAAAATATCCCCTTGGACTACATGGACCTCAATGTAAGATTGGATTTATATCAGAATATTTAAAAAATCAGATTTTCTTTTCCCCTGAAGCACTTCATGCGATGGCTCTAGTTACCATCCATGATCTCTTTCTTGCTCATGAATGGCTGCATATTTACACAGATGGTCGCCTTCAGACTTCTCCCAAGGAGCTGGTGGCAGTATTTGTCTTGAACTGTTTTGCTTTTACATTCCAGTTGGAAACTTTTCAACTCATTTTGATGGTGAAATAGAAACAATATTTGTTGCACTTCAGCAGCTTTTCATTAGACAAAATTCTTTTGAGAGAGCTGTGATTCTCTCCAATTCAATTTCAGCCCTCCAGGCTCTTTCATCTAATCAAGGAAGAAAAAGCCCTCACGCTCAGCACTGTAAATGATTCGTTCTTCAGAAAATTCTACAAAAAATGCCTTTGCAGTGGGTGCTTTCCCACTGCAGTATTGAAGGACATGAGAAAGCAGACTTTTGGGCAAATAGAGGGTGCAATATAATTCAGAAATTTAACAGATACTTTCCTTTCCATTCATCAAAACTAGAAATGAATCACATCTTTAGACATTCATTTAGTAAAGCGGCAGCAGTCTTTCAATGCTAAGCAATGGAGTGGTACGCATTAGGGCTCGACCGATGGCATTTTTTGGCCGATGGGCCGATGCCGATTGTTGGCCGATTGTTCAAAGATGGCCGAAGGCCGATTGTTTTCCTCCAAATGGCCGATCGCCGATGGCCGATGCCGTCGGCCGATGGCAAAAAAAAAGGTTTAAAAAAATTAATTTGAATTCTGATATTTTTAATTCAAATTATGTTTTTCGCAATCACGAGTTGCGACAGGACCCTACTCATTGGAGTTATTGTTTCTTGAAACTGCTCCTGTCCCCCCATACCTGCCCCTTCTCCTGGGCGGTTACGTGTGTATAGTTGTGCGTACACCTGTGCATGTGCATACACGTAGGCGTGTGTGTGTCTCTGTGTGTGTAGCCACTTGTGCATGTGTAGGCTTGTGTGTGCATAGACTTGTGTATGCACATAGGCGTGTGTGTGTGTATGAGCGTGTGTAGGACATGGACGCCACCGAACAGGAGAAGCGAATTTCGGGGGACATTGCTAAGGACTGGAAGAACTGCACCTGCAGAGGACGGGGGGCGGGAGTGCTGCAGAGGGAGGCGGGGGGGGGGGGTTAAAATCAGTGTAACGTCAAGGATAGTCAAATGAGAACAATAAGCAATCGTGATTGCTCAAAAAAATCTAACAGAAATATATTGATAAGATTGTCAGGGATTTAAAGGATCATTGATTCAATTCACTTTACTACCTTTCTACAAATAAGGAATTATAATCTAAAAATCAGATCTCGACCAAAATTTCTATTTTACGATCACCCAATTTAAACTTCACAAGATTTTTCGGCACATCTGTACATGCATATGTTCCTAAGAACATATAGATGACCGAAATATCCATTTTAGACGCCTCCTTAGTTAATTATCGCAAATTGTGATGTCTTCATGCGCGTAAAATTGCGTCACTCAAAAACATTATGAAATAGTAAGTTGAAAACTCATACGTGCGTAGTATGATCTAAAAGTTCGAGGACAAGTTGTATAAAACCTTACCCGGAATAGATCACATTACTGAAGTACATCTATCTACAAAATAGTCACCTTGAACGACTATGCACTTCTACCAACATTCGTATAGCTTTTAGAAGGACTCCTGGAAGACATTTATCGTAACCTCTTGTAAGGCCTCTTGCGCTGCTGCGTTAATTTCATCGTGGGGAAGAATGCAACTTTCATGTTGAGGATGCATGGTTCGATTTGTCAATACTCTGATATGACAAACAAATAACATAACGTTTCGTCGGACTTAGCTCCGTGTGACATTTACCTGTTCCCAGCAAAAAAACATTTGCATGGACGCCGTTTTCTTCCGTCAGGAGAAGCTAAAGCTGCATCACAGAAGGAAGCGAAAAATGGCTTCCATAAGTGTTTCCAAAAGTTACATGAACACTGGCAGAAGTACATAGTCCCTCAAGGTGACCTTTTGAAGGTGGATGTGCTTCGGTAATTGTCTCCCGAACTTTTGGATCGTACTACGTACAATCTGTAGAGGGTGTAGTTACGCTTTTCCTTTTTTGATTGCTGTATGATGGAAGACAAAGAACAAGAGCCCCCCCCCCCAAAAAAAAAAAGAAAGAAAAGAAAAAGGAAGAAAAACAAAAAAACTGTTTAATAACCAATTGATTTTTTTTTTAACAATATTAAATCATTATAAGAATATTTTCATAATTATTTAAAATTTATGAATAGAAAAGTTTGCATTTTTCATAAAAGCTATAACAGTGACATAAATTTTTCGGAAAAAAGAAATAGCCATGAAAAGAGCGAGGTTCTTAAATCGCAGCTACAATAAACAAACATAATATTTACATCAAGTTAATAACTGAATACATATAATACTGATGTTCGCACACGTAATATTGATGAATTTGATTATTTAATCTCTTATAAAGCACTAAAAACAAGTTAAAATTAAATTTTTCAATTTAACAATATTTTTCTGAAATTTAAAAAATTGCATAATAGAAAATCCTTGAAACTTTTCTATAACATATTATTAAAAACATGATGAATCGAAAATAACTTATACATTGATTTTATATAAATACATAAAAATAGTTACAACAGAAAAAAAAAATCGAACGCTATTAATGATGCAAAAAAGATGGCGCATTATGAAATATATGTGAAACAAGTATAAACAATACGCAAAATGACATTTCTTGATCAAAATAAATAATCGCTATATATTTAAGAAATGCTTGAAACGATGAGGGTGGGTTATATGGGTCACCCTCTGATTTTGGAGTAACTCACAACATTAAACTTCGGCCCCAACTTCGACCTCATTTTTTTAGTACAGAACCGCTACCACCAACCGCTACCTATCGGCATGGCCGATGCATCGGTCGAGTCCTAGTACGCATATTGACAAATGCCTTGCACTATCTTATTGTGATTCTATTGTAGAAAAATATTGGGGAGCACATAATACTCAACAAGTTTGCATTTGATAAATAAAAAAGTCTTTATAAATGGAGTACCTCTCAGAAGCACTTGTTTCAAAAATAATAGACAAAGGGACACATTGTGCGAGCCCCCAAATGTTTGCTGTATGGTGAAAGAAGGCTATGGGTTTTGAGGCTCAAGGGTACAAATACAAATACAAATACAAATACAAATGTGACGACCAGCAACAGGCTCTGGGCCCAGCTAGGCTGGTCCTAGTCAATTAATTAGTCCCCAATGAAGATCAATGGCCCTCTTAAAGCTATCCACTCCCTTGCTCATTACCGCCTCTTCCGGTAAGCTATTCCAAGTGCCCACGACCCTGCTAAAGTAGTAGTTTTTCCTGATTTCCAAGTTAGCCTGAGATTTAAATAGCTTAAAACAATGACCCCTTGTCCTGCTTTCCCCGCAAAAATTTAATCCATTTACATCTTTCATTTTGATAAATTTAAATAACTGAATCATGTCCCCTCTGACTCTCCTTTGCTCCAGGCTATACATGTTAAGCCTATTAAGTCTGGTATCATAATCTAAATCTGAGAGTCCCCTTACTAATTTAGTTACCCTTCTTTGAACCCTTTCCAATACAAAAATATCTTTCTTCAGATAAGGCGACCAAAACTGAACAGCATACTCCAAATGAGGTCTTACTAAACTCCTATATAAAGGCAGAAGAACTTTCTTAGATTTGTTTGAAATAGATCTATTGATGAACCCAAGCATTTTGTTGGCTTTGTTACTAGCAATACTGCACTGTTGACTAAACTTGAAGTCCTGATTTATAAAGACACCCAGATCCATAACATTTTCTGCCTGATTTATGACTGAACCCTGTAAACAATATCTCATACACTTATTTCCATGACCTAAGTGTAGCACTTGACATTTCCCTACATTAACTGCCATACCCCATTTATCTGCCCACTTAGTAATATGATCTAAATCCTCTTGCAGCTGTTTTACTTGTTCTTCATTTTCGACAATCCCCATAACTTTTACATCATCAGCAAAACAATTCATGCTTCCAGAAATATTTTCATTGATGTCATTCATAAATATAATAAACAAAAGAGGCCCTAAAACTGATCCCTGAGGAACCCCACTTAAAACATCACTCCAATTAGAATGATTTCCTCTCACAACTACTCTTTGCTTCCTACCAGTAAGCCAATTTCTAACCCAAAGTAAAGTTTTTCCTCCTATTCCAATGTCAGCTAACTTGCTGAGAAGAGCAACATGCGGTACCTTGTCAAAAGCTTTTTGAAAATCAATATAAACAACATCCACACATTTTTTGTTATCTAAAGCTGAGATAACCTTGTCGTAGAAATGCAATAAATTAGTAGTACCCCGCATCTACCATGTGAAAAGTCTGAGCTCAAAAGTAAAACGAAGTACAACATTGATTAACTAAACTTTTTTGTATTATTAAAGTTCTTTTTTTTTTCCCAAAATGTTATTTATTTGCTAGTGATATACTCATTGCTTGATTTTCATTTTACAGCCTCAAGGAAGAAATGTCTCTGAAGATATTAGATCAATGTAATGTCTCAAGAAAAATCCAGTCATCTAAAAATGTGTTATATTTAATTTTATTCTATTTGTAATATGCAATATTTAATGTTAATTGTTTGTGATGAAAATATATTTATAACAAACTCTGAAAGTATTTTCTTTTATTTTTGCTGTTATATACAATCACAGTTGAGGAAAAGAATTCATTCTTGTGTTATGCTCAGCATTATTTTGATCTGTTGGCAAATTTGCTTATAAGACCAGAAATTGATTAAACTTAAAGACGGGAGCTCAGAAGCTAACAAAAGTTTAAAGCCATGTGATTGGCCAAAGTAAAATAACTCAAGCTCATATTTTTAAATGAACAATATGTGTTTAAATATTCAAAAACGGATAAAGTAACAGGTAAATAAGCTATTTGTGATGCACCCACAGTTAATTTAATTTTTTTCTCCCAATGAATATCAATATTTCAAAAGATTTACAAATACACTACAATGCACCCGCAAACCACTTCCAACCCCCCCCCCCCCTCCGAAGTTATAAAAGTCACTTCACAGGAAACTGCCAAATCCATTTGTCCGTAAACACAATTCAAACTTTCAATCTAAACACTTTCCATAGCTTCTGTGAGTTGCTTCCCTCCCAAAATCCTTTTTGGAATTCATTTTAATTATCTTTTGAAGGAAAGGGTCGTTCGCTACCAGGAAACTTTTCAAAGTTTAAGTTTTAAAACAAATTTTAGGTTATCTTTGGAAGTATTTGATAAATAGAGAGGAGCAGTAGCCAGTTCTTTCAGAATGTTTTTAAAATTGAAATTTTAAGGGTGCAAAATTTCTCTGGTTCTCTTTGGAACCAGTATTAAGAAAAGAGTGGCAATTTGGGGACTCACCACAAAAAGTTCTTCTTTTTTTTTAAAATTGAAGTCCTAAAAATGCATTTTATGCTATTTTTAATGATATAATTAAAAGGTTCAGAGATATATTATCAGAAAAGTTTTGATATTGGAGTTTTAAAAAATGTCTTGAGGTGCTAGGGGAAAGGGGAGAGTACTGTCCTTTAAAAAATTTTTGATATTGAAGTTCTAACAATGCACTTTTAGGCTATGTTTGATGACATCAGAGTAGCAAGAGGGTTTGATGGCTTTCTCTAGAAAAAATTACAGCAATATTTGCAACAATGAGCAGACATTAGGAGCAGTGGCGGCTCGTGCCTTAATTTAGTGGGTGGGCCCGCAGTTATGTGTTTATGGGTCATTCTTCAAAAAGTGTAACTTTTCTTTTACTGTAAAAACTTTAGGGAACAATTCATTTAACGATGATTTTTAATGTCATCAAAAATATATCTATTTAAACCTGACAACAATTTTTTAATTTTTTTTTTTTTTTTAAAGAAAATTTTTGGTTCACAACATGTGAATTCTCACCTTTGTGGCCTGTCATACACCTTGTGTGACTGTTTTTGTTGCTTAATAACTTGTTTAATTAAAAGCAGTGATGTTCCCATCAATTTTCCTGAGGGTATACTCCCAGTAATCTATTAAGCACAATTTGTGTAACGTGAACATATACATGTGTAACGTGAACATATACATTCATAATATGAAAATTTATGATTTTTAATTTTTATTTATGAGTAAAATAATTGGAACTTAGCTGGGCCATTGTTTATGGTTATTTCTAGAAAGTAACACTTTCTTGTAAGAATGAAAAAAAAAGAAAACAAAAGGTTTCGAAATTGAAAAATATTTGCGTTCAAAAGTTACGTTTTCTGGACAATTACCCTTATATGTTTACACAGATAAAATGATAAAAACAATTGGTTAGTAAGCTATTGCTGAGGAACATAAAATGATATTTAAATCAGTTAATACAAACTTCAGATAGCCCTACAAAATTATACCACTTGATTTAATACTCCCAAACCTGTTTTTGTGCGGTGGATAAGAACCTCATAAAAACAAATTGTTCGTTTTAAAGATAACTTCGTTCATTTTAAAAAACCTTTTGTCTGTTTCATAAATAATTTCGTCAATTGAGTCCCAATCTGATTGAAATTTTCATATATCGCGGGGAAAAAAAATCGTACAAAAAGAAAGACCGCACAAAAACAGGTTTGTGTGTACATAGATTATACAGGGTGTTCCGTTTTAATCAACAAGACCTTCTTTTTTGCAACCGTTTGTCCAAGATGCATACTTCTAATTGCAAAAATGTTCAAAATCAGGTGCAAGGTTAAGGAATTGAAAGTTTGAAGTAAAAATAAGAATGAGTCAAATGTTACAAAATTCAATTTTTTATACGGGCCCTAGGTTCTCCAACTTATATTCAGAGAAGTCATCACCATTAAAATGTAATTCCAACACAAAAAGTTTGACATTAGTACGACCAATGTTCACCCAGATATGAAACGCAGCGTTTCGTGACTTACACCACTTCACACTCACTGTCAATAACACCTTTTGAGGGAAAATATAGCAGTTTAAAAAGGCTTAAAATTTTTGTGTGCAAAACTGGTTTTTCAAATTGATTAATGTTTTGTAGTGTTTTCGCGTATCACAGCATAAAATTTGCATTTGTTTTTTGAATAGCATTAAAAAACATAAATACTTTGTTTTTTAACTTTGACAACCTATCATTCTTCTGAAAGGACGATAAGTTCCTATCTCATTTCTATCTGGTCCCTTAAAACTTTAAACTCGAATATTGTCTTGAGTTTTGGTCGCATAAATGTCAAATTGTTTCTGCTAGTAATATATTTCAATTGAGATTATTTCCCTAAATATAAGTTAGGAGACCTAGGGTCAGTATAAAAAGTTATTTTTAGTTTTTGACTCTTTTTTTTTTTTCGCTTTAAACTTTTAGTATCTTAACTCTGCATCTGATTTTGAACATTTCTGCAATTGGAAGTATGCACCTTGAACAAACAGTTGCAAAAATGAAGGTCTTATTGGTTAAAACGGAACACCCTGCATATTTTAAATGAAACACTCGGCTTCCCTTAAGCGATCAAATTGATAATAATATTAACAGCAGTAATAATAATAATATGTTGTAATAAAAATATTAATCTCATCAACTGTGCCATTCCCCTCCCTCCAAGAGGGGTGGCACACCGTCAAACATTAAGGAACCAGACTCTCAAAAAGAGAAAGACCCCTTACCAGTAAAAACACCCCCGTGAAAAATGGTTTTGCTTGGTGAATTAAATTATTTTCAGGACAGGCATAAAAAGGTATTCAACAATATTTAAAAAAAAAAAAACTTTAATTACAGTATACGCATCTTGACATAACAATTCAAGCAACCTTAAAATTAAAATATGGATAACTGACAAATAGCGTCTAAAAGATCCGTCTGAACAACAACAAAAATAAGTAAAACAAATAAACATAATATTTCTATTGCTGCATTTTTTACTAATCAACTTTCAAATTTAAATTATGTTTTATCATCATCATTAAATAATAATTTTGAGTAAGAGTGGTTGAAAAATTAATTACGGTCACACATATACCCTTAACAAAATATTTAATCGACTAGTTATAGGCACATTAGCTTGAAAGGATCTTAAATATTTTAATTAATGTCAAAACTATACCTATCCTATATGATAGAAAAAAAAGCTAAGGTACGTACCAATAGAACTGCGATCTGATGAAAAACAGTAATGTAATTTCTACAGTGTCTCTCGACCTTTTTTGACATGCGGGCCTGTAAAAGCTTTTCAAAAAAATTCACGCAGACTTGTGCTGTTTTCTTGTTAACTTGTAAAAAAAAATGTTTGTGAACCGTTAAAAACTAATGAAAAAAAAATTACGAACGGCTGAAGTTTTTCCCCCTTCCTTTTTTACAAAGTAATAATAATAATAAATGAATAAGTAAATATATAAATAAAACTCTGTTAAATAACTGCTACACAAGTATTTAAAGGTTAAGACAAGAAGTAACTATGGTCAAAAAAATGGACACAATTTTTAAAAAAGCTACTGAGAAATCATAGAAAATTATGAAAATTAATCTTAAAACTGACGTAAAAGATCAAGTGTTGGATAATATTATCATTAGGTATTATGGAGTTTCCTTTCTTTTCCTTTTTTTTTATTTTTTGCGTGGACGACCAAAAAAATCTGAGGATCAGCCTTTTTTTTTTTTGCCGGTGCGTTAGACCACCGGGCTGCTCTACTATTCGAAAAGAAAGTCCTTACACAGAAATTTTGAGAATAGGCATCTCTAACTCCAAAAACAAACAAATAACTAAAAAAATTATGCATGCGTTGTAAAACAAATGTACGGAATCTCATGAAACCGGCAATCTCTATGCCTTATATATTGTTACAAATCCTGTAAATAGTAATTATTGTAGTAACGTAACCTGTAAATAGTTTCCCGTAATGAATATACAACCCCTTAACATATGGCTAAAGTATACAACCCCCTATTCTTTTTTTTCTTATTTCATTCACTGATTTTATCAATGGAAGTGTAGTTGTAGAACGTTGTAGCATTTTCTGGAATATTTGAGAGATTTCTTTTCGGTGTATTTAAGCCGTTAGCGATGGATAAACAGTTAGTTTCGATTGATATTTCGAACTGAGAGCATTTTTGCTCTGTTTATTGCGAGGCATTTCGCTGTGTTGTTTTCGTATTTGGAAGTAAATACGTGTGTAAACGTTGAGTTTACGGTGTTGTGTGATAATTGCTTAATTGCTGATGAATAATTTAGCAGTTGTTGACGATCTTTCCTGTACATAGTCTAATAAATTTCCTGTGTTTTTATCAAGAACTGTGTTTTCATTTCAAGAAAGTGGAAGTCGCACCGAATCCGTTACAATTTGGCGCCCAACGTGGGGCTACTTCAGGACTTTCTTGCAGCAAGTGTGACTTTGGACATTTTTTTCATAAAGACTTTTTAAATTTGGACTTTATTTTTATGGTGATTACTCGCGCAATGGATGAACAATTAAAACAACTTCTGGAAGCAATTAATGCTGTGAAAAGTGATCTGACTGCAAGTATGTTGGCAAATCAAGACCAGTTAAAAAGCGATTTAACGGTGCTGAAAAAGGACTTAACGTCTAACCAAGAAGAAATTAAAAACGACCTTATTTCGGTAAAGACTGTGATGGAAAATAAATTTAATGACATAGAGCATCGAGTTGATGCTATTGAAGAAAAATTTGATACCGTTGAAAGCCGATTCAATGCTGTAGAAAATAAATTTAAAGAAGAAGATAGAAGATTTCATCTACTTAAAGAAGAGATCTTTAAGGACGTGGAAAGGAGATTGGCGACCGCGGAAAGCAGCTCTGTACAGTTTGGCGCTCCCACATCGGTTGCTCGACCGTCCATTAAACTTGCCACATTTGATGGGAAAACTTCGTGGCAGGTTTACAAAACTCAGTTCATGATAGTGGCGGAAGCGAACGGATGGGACTCTGCTACCAAGGCCTGCCATCTTGCAGCATCCCTCACATCTGCGTTGGAGCTTCGCTTCGGTGAGAAGTGCCAGAAAGATTTCAGCCGACTCCAGTTGAAGTCCCGTTTCCAGAAAACCGAGGAAACCCTGCAAGAGCTAGCGGCGGACGTCGAGAGACTGTCTCATCTTGCTTTTTGCGACTGTCCTGCGGATGTTCGAGACAACCTGGCACTCAACTACTACATCGACGGGGTTCGAGATCGGGAAATCCAGAAAGCTCTACGGATGGCGGATGTCAAAGACCTGAATTCTGCTGTTGTGTATGCGATGAGATACGAGGCCGCCCAAGAAGCAACCCGTGTGGATCGCCATCTAATCCGGACTCAGGAAGCTGATGAGTCTGATTCCAGGTCGTCCCATCTCGCTGAACTTGAGAGACAACTCGGTGACTTGGCAAGACATCTGAGCAGCATAACAGCCCAAAAGAAACAAGAGCAGAAGTGCTGGAAATGCGGTAGTGAAGGACACCTGCGAAGGAGTTGTCCGGCTCGCCAAGCTACGCGAGGGAAAGAGATCACCTCCACCAGAGCTCTGCAGATTTCCTCTACTAGTAGTGGCAGTGATGGACTTTTCATTTACGCACATGTAAATGGGAATCCTTGCAAACTGATTGTCGACACTGGAGCCAATGTGACAATCGTTAGGACAGATGTGGCTCGTGAATTTGGATTGAAACTGTTGTGGACATCGCCACGCGTAAGTCTCCAGACTGTGACAGGTGACAAAATTGAGATTGAGGGTAAAGTGGACTTGGAAATAGTGTTTGGGAATGCCACCTACCATCATACGGCATTCGTTGCTGATATCACGGACCCCTTCGTTCTCGGATTGGACTTTTTAAAGAAGTATGACTTCAACCTCGACTTCAAGACTAATGAGCTGCACTCGATGAGAGAAGACATAGCCGTTTTCCCCGCAGAAAGTGATGTAAAATCCGCTCATCAAATAATAGCCCAAACAGATTTATCGATTCCCTCAAGGTCAGAATCATTAATACCTGGCTCCCTTGAAGAAAGCAATAGTTTTCGATTTGGACTCATTGAATACCCTAACCTAAGCAATAACCTAAAAGGAGTGCTGGTAGCATCTACACTTGTGGACCTTTCTAAGGATGTAATTCCTGTAAGAGTCGCCAACGTGAGTGAAAGGCCAAGGAATATTCGGAAAGGTGAAGTGTTAGCAACTTGTACTCCAGTAAACTGCATCATTAGAAGAATCAATTCCCTCGAAACTGTGTCTTCTGAGTCCTTGACATCGAAGTTAATTGGGAGTGCGCCATTATCGAAAGATCAAAGAACTGCTGCGGAACAATTGGTGGACGACTTCAAGCATCTGTTTTCATCTACATCGGAGGATGTTGGCCGTACAAATTTAACGCAGCATAGGATCTACACTGGAGAACACCCCCCTATTAAACAGCATCCAAGACGACTACCGTTCGCCAAGAAGGAAGAGGTTGAGACCCTCCTGAAAGAGATGCAGGAGAATGATGTCATCGAACCCTCGTCCAGTCCTTGGGCCTTTCCCATCGTCTTGGTCCGAAAGAAAGATGGCTCCACCAGATTTTGTGTCGATTACAGACGGCTGAATGAAATCACCAAGAAAGACAGTTACCCTCTTCCATGGATAGACGACACCTTGGGCACTCTTTCCGGACACAAGTGGTTTTCGACCCTGGACTTGAAAAGCGGCTACTGGCAGGTTGAAATACACCCTGATGACCGAGAGAAGACAGCGTTTACAACTGGACAAGGCTTATGGCAGTTTAAAGTGATGCCCTTCGGCCTCTGCAATGCACCAGCTACGTTCGAGCGTCTTATGGAGACAGTGTTAAGAGGACTTTCCTACGAATCCTGTCTAGTCTATTTAGACGATATCATCATTGTGGGATGCAGTTTCGAAGAACATCTGGCAAATCTTAGGAAGGTGCTGCAAAAGCTTAAGGAAGCCAATCTGAAGTTAAGCCCGTCCAAATGTAATTTTTTCCGCCGGGAAGTGAACTATCTTGGTCACATCATCTCTTCTGAGGGTGTACAAACCGATCCAGAAAAGGTATCCGCGGTCAAGAGTTGGAGTCGTCCCGAAAACATCCATCAGCTGCAAAGTTTCCTGGGGCTCTGCACGTACTACAGGAAGTTTGTGAAGGGTTTTTCCAACATTGCACGACCTTTGCATAAGCTGACGGAGAGCAAGAAAAAGTTTGAATGGTCCAAAGAATGCGAAGATGCATTTCTACGACTGAAGAAGGCTTAAACATCAACGCCTATCCTCGCCTATCCTCAGCCTGAAAAATCCTTCATCCTGGACACTGATGCGAGCAACGAGGGCATCGGAGCTGTTTTATCCCAAGAAATTGACGGAAATGAACATGTCATCGCTTACTGGAGCAAATGCTTATCAAAGTCGGAGCGAAATTTCTGCGTCACCGGAAAGGAGTTACTGGCCATAGTGAAAGCTGTAGAACACTTCCATCATTACCTCTACGGCCGAAAATTTCTGCTACGGACAGATCATGCCTCGTTAACTTGGCTTTTGAACTTCAGGAATCCAGAAGGCCAGATAGCCAGGTGGATACAGCGGCTCCAGGAATATGACATGGAGATCAAGCACCGAAAAGGGTTGTCTCACGGTAATGCAGACGCTTTATCAAGGAAACCCTGTCCTGAGAAATGCAATTTTTGTTCCCGAATTGAGAAACAGTATGGAACGACTAGCTCTACTGCCTATCAGGTGACAGTGACTCCAACATCTTCAGAACCTGATCCATGGAGTGACGACCAAGTTCGAAAAGATCAACTTGAAGACCCCGACATAAAACCAATTTTGGAGTTCATGGAAAGTGACAGTAGACGCCCTAGCTGGCAGGACGTTTCCATCTTCAGTCCAGCAACAAAAAGATACTGGGCTTTATGGAACTCACTCCATTTACGGAACGGCGTACTGTACCGGAAATGGGAATCTGACCACGGCAAAACATCTAGGTGGCAGTTACTACTTCCCCGATCAAGGATTTCAGATGTTCTGAAAGAAATACATAGTAGTGCGACTGGAGGAACTTTTGGTGTCTTGAAAACCCTCAATAAAGTTCGGGAGCGCTTCTTCTGGAGTAAGGCGAAGGATGACGTGGAGAAGTGGTGCCATTCTTGTGATGCCTGTGCTGCTCGTAAAGGACCGAAGAAGAGAAGCAGAGGGAAGCTACATCTGTACAACGTTGGAGCTCCTTTCGAACGAATTGGGATCGACATCCTGGGTCCTCTACCAAAAACTGCTGATGGGAACAAATACATTCTTGTTTCCATCGACTACTTCACCAAATGGCCGGAAGCATATCCCATTCCTGATCAAGAGGCTACCACTGTAGCAGAGACTCTAGTCCAACATTGGATCTCGAGATACGGAACACCTTTGCAGATTCATTCCCATCAAGGGAGGAATTTCATCTCTGCTGTGTTTAAGGGCCTATGTCAAATTCTCGGAATTGAGAAAACTAGGACAACACCACTACACCCACAATCGGACGGCATGGTGGAGAGATTTAACCGCACAATCCTGAATAATCTCTCGCTTATGGTCTCCAGAAATCAACAGGATTGGGACAAGAAGCTACCTTTGTTCCCGCTGGCCTACCGTAGTGCTGTCCACGAGACAACTGGATTTGCCCCATCTCAGATGCTCTTCGGACGAGAGCTTCGGCTACCTTGTGATCTCGTCTTCGGTCGTCCTCCGGATGCGCCTTCATCGCCTGAGGAGTACATCCACGATCTCCAGGCCCGGTTGGAAGACGTTCATAACTTCGCACGAGAACGAATCAACATCGCGGCGGAGAAGATGAAGACCCGATACGACACAAGGTCTACTGGACATGAATTCAACGAAGGCGACAAGGTTTGGTTATGGAATCCCGTCCGACGGAAAGGTCTTTCACCCAAATTGCATTCGCATTGGGATGGACCCTATAAAGTCCTTAACCGACTGAATGACGTCGTAGTGAGGATCCAAAAATCACCTAATGCAAAACCTTGGGTTGTACATTATGATCGGTTAGCCCCATACTATGGCCATAGTTCATGAGTATTACGTAAACAACCATGATTGATAACATAAAAGTTGTAGATAATTTTTGCTTTTAATGTTTAGTAATATTTCTTGTTATTATTGTGTTTTCTGTATCTGTTAGTTATTAATTAATGTGTGTAATTGTGAACATGTGATAGAAGTTTGGCACCCTTTCTGGGGATCGTACTGCCCGGCACGTGCAGTCCTTGGGAAGGGGGCAATGTTACAAATCCTGTAAATAGTAATTATTGTAGTAACGTAACCTGTAAATAGTTTCCCGTAATGAATATACAACCCCTTAACATATGGCTAAAGTATACAACCCCCTATTCTTTTTTTTTCTTATTTCATTCACTGATTTTATCAATGGAAGTGTAGTTGTAGAACGTTGTAGCATTTTCTGGAATATTTGAGAGATATTTCGAACTGAGAGCATTTTTGCTCTGTTTATTGCGAGGCATTTCGCTGTCTTGTTTTCGTATTTGGAAGTAAATACGTGTGTAAACGTTGAGTTTACGGTGTTGTGTGATAATTGCTTAATTGCTGATGAATAATTTAGCAGTTGTTGACGATCTTTCCTGTACATAGTGTAAATAAATTTCCTGTGTTTTTATCAAGAACTGTGTTTTCATTTCAAGAAAGTGGAAGTCGCACCGAATCCGTTACAATATATATAGTAATAGCTGTTGAAGAGGAAAAAATTAAGACAAAAAAAAAGAAAAAAACAGAAGCGGAACGGTATGATAAAAGGTTTTCCCTGACACATGGGCAGGGGGCAGCCGATTCTCTGCCCTTTTACATGTTATTCTAGTGAGCGACCTTGCTAGACTCTTCTCCGCTGACCTCGACTCTTCCCTCCAAACCGCTATAGACAACTACGATTTCGTTTGGGCTCGGCGAATTTTGCCCACCCTTGAGTTGCAATGAATTCCTTCGGGTGTTATCACCCGCCGTTTTTCGCTTTCTGATTCAGTCATTGCGATTGGCTAAGGTCAGAGGAGTGACTCTTAGTTTCGGGGGCAGCTTCACGTGAGCCCGCAGCTCCCAAAACTGTGCACAGCGCTAAAATTAATGGGATTTAAAAACTTTCTGGTTATGTTTAGAGATATGCAGAGAGGGGGGGGGGGCTAGATGTTTGAAATCTGTTGTGCGCCTTACTTTTTACTTTTTTTAAACTGAAACACAAAACGATATTTTTGTTAATAATGTATTTTATCAATTACAATTTTTGGGGTGGGCCGGGCCCACCCGACCCATAGTGACGAGCCGCCCCTGATTAGGAGGCCATGACCGAAAGGGGAATAAAAACCTCATAGAATGTTCAATGCTGGAAAAAAAATAATAACTTTTTTGTTTACTAGTACAGGCTGGCGACAGATCAGGGAACTTTATTGATCAGGGAAAAATCAGGAAATTTCGAAAAAATAATAAAAAATCAGGGAAAATTGATTTTATGAAGATTTTTTTTTCTTTTTTTTTTTGCTTTACAAAATTAAGTACTCTATTTCCCTACACATTTTCTGCCAATTATCTGTTCAAAAAAAAAAAAAAAAGTAAAATTAATGAGGTGCGAGTATACACTGCCGCATACTTGTGCATCTTTTTTCCTCAACGTCAAAGTGTTGAATCTTACTTATTAACCACAGGATGAAATTCCTAAGATTGCTTCTGTATCTGCTAGGTTGTTTATTTTACCTAGCTTGAAATTTCCTTTCACGCTTTCAATGCTACATAAAATAAACAACCATACAGGCAAAGAGGAAGCCTTCCTTAATGCCTTAGCTCCTTCGCCTTTATTCCATTGTCTCGAAATAATTAGTGTACTGTAATCACGATTTGAAGAAGAAATCTTTGATTTTTGAATTAATACTGATAAAAGCTTAAAAGTTATTACTTCTTCACGTTTTTAATTTAATTGCTAAAATTGAACTTTCAATCAAAAAAAACTTTATTTTTTGCCGTTATACTATTTGTTGTCGCCACAGATTATAAAGGTTTTCTTTTCTTCAGACTTAAATGATTCTTTTATTTTATAACCAACCTTCTTTTATATATTTTGAAATTAACTAATTGCTTTTTTTTCCTTGCATTTCAAAGTTGTTTGTTACAAAAGCAATCTAATCTTTTTTTTTCATTACATACTGAAATCATTTGAAATAGAGTTAACTTGTGTACTTAAGTAAATATTCATTCATTAAAACCTATGTTCTTGATTAGAGAAAAGCTCCCTATGAATGGATTTCAAATGGTTTCATCTGTTTTGCATAAATATGTCAATTACTTATATAAGAATAACTACATTACTTCTATTCTTTCACTATGACTTGTTATTCTTGCAAAAATTATCATACTGTTTGAAAATTTAGTTCAAAATAATTTCTATTACTTTTTAGTTCTATCATAAATACTCATAGGTTTTTAAGAGTGATTTTAATATTTCTTAAAATTCTTATGCTAGGTGGTTTCTGGAAGTAAAGTATTTTTTTTTTTTTTTTAATTTTCTATAATCTTTCCTTGTAGAAAAATTTAAGTTACTGTTTTGTAGGGTTTTTTTTTCCCCCCAAAAAATTATTTTATTAAAAAAGTAGCATCTTTTTAAAATATACCTTTAGTTCACCAACTTTACACAACTTAAAACGTTTAAAGTACTGCATTTTATACAAACATACAGTGGATTTCAAGTAGAGCAAAGAAAGGAAACCATTATCATTGGTAACGTAAATGAGGGAAAAGTCAGGGAACTTCTTTTCACAGTTCCTGTCGCCACCCTGAAGTATATTTTTTGGAAAAATAAAAATAACTATTTTTGCAAACCTCGTTTGTATTTTTATTTTCAGGGGATAATAAGCTTTCAAAGGGGGCCTAGCCCCCTTTAAGTCCACTTATGCTAGAAGTTAAATAGGGTCTGGTGGGGTAAAGTGGTCATAAAATCGTAGGTTTTCAACTTAGGTGAATAAAAAATGCAACAAATTCTTTAAACACTTCAACTTTTTTTGTTGTTATTTTACATTGCATTATTAAAGAACACGGTACATTGAATTTTAGGAAGTAAAATATTGATTTTAGTAGTTTTATAGAACTTTCTTTTCCCTATGTTTTTATGACCACTTTACCCCATGGGGTGGGGGAAAGTGGTCATAGCATGGGGTAAAGTGGTCATAGTTAAAAATAGATGCAAACCATTATAAAGAACCCTAATGCTTGTATATTTCAGTTGTTTTTATAGTTACGAGTATATTCAGGAGTGTATACACGAATATATACGTGTCGTGTTATACACGAGTAAACACGTTCCTACATGAGTAGATACATGTATACATCAGATACTGCATGCACGTGCCTACTCAAGTATATACGTGTACAAACGAGTATATAAGCATGTATACGTGATTACCTACAGGAGTGTATACGTGTCTACATGAGTACATACGTGTCACAAGTATATACGTGTCACGTATATGTACGTGTCATGTGTACATACGAGTATATACGCGTATAAACGAACATCATATGCGCGTATGCACTTGTATCTCGAGAAAATACGTGCATACTTGAGTATATATGTGTATAGTAGACGTATATACGCATATATAAGTGTACATACATACATATACGGGTATACACGAGTTAATTCGTGGATACATCCAGTGCGTCTTTGGTACGTGTCTACTCACGTATATATAATATGGAAGCACGAGTATATACGCATGTATATGTGTAAACACGATTATATACCTGTATAGACGTATATACGTACATTTACGTGTATACAACAGTACATGTATGTATACTCGAGAATATATGCTTATATACTTGTCGGCCTACAGAGTGAATCTAAGCTCTTGGGCAAAAATCAAATGTGTGTGAGAGGGGAGGATGAGAAGCAAAGAATCATAAAGAAGTTATAATCACTGACGCTCTACATGCACACAAAGCCAGAAACTGAGAGATGCAAAGCAGGGCACAAATTTGTTGCACAAAGATGATTTTACCTATTATTTTAGTTTTTAAGAAATATTTAGAGAAGTTGTTGAAAGTTACGGTCTGTAGTAGCTCTAATACAAGCATCGCAACAAAGCCGTAGCGGTTGATGAAAGTTTTTCAAAAGTCTCTTTATTGCAACAGAGAGGGATCTGTGAATGCGACCCATGTATTACAGCTAAAGGCCGCAAATTTCATCAATCGCTTTAAAACTATCTTAAATCCTAAAATCTTGTGTAAAATGGTATTTGTGTAAAATATATATATATATATAAATTTGTGACTTTTTTTGCATCCATCAATTTCTCACTTTGCGTGCATGTAGCGCGTCAGCATTGTGTTTGTGACCATATATTCCATATTGATTCTTGCTTCTTATCCTCTCTTCTAACACGTTTTAATAATTTGCTCAAGAATGTAAACTCACCTTGTAAGTGTCCACTCGAGTACGTAAGCATATATACGTGTCTACCTGAGTATATAAGTGCTCTTATATATACGAGTATAAGCGAGCATATACGTGCATAGTAGAATGTATAACTGTATGGATAAAAAAATACTTGCAGATGCCCATATACATATTTTTTGGCACATTTATGTGAATACGTCTATGTACATGTCTACACGAGTATATATGCGTGTTTATACGCATATACTCGTATATTTAACACCGTTTACTGTAAAAACAACACATATTAAGTAAAATTAATATTTAATTTGTATCTGCCTTATACCTAAAGATTAAGTGACATTAGAAGAACAATATTCGTTAAGCTTAATATTATGACCACTTTACCCCATCTTACTTAAATTGTTCTAAAAAATTATCTAAAATAGATTCAGCTTACTGCTAATGAGTAACAGTTCTTGAGACATGTAGGAAGCTTCCTGTACAGTCAATTTGTTCCTAATTCTAACAAACAAAATTTCCCAAGGATGTTAAAATAGGTGTTTAGATTTTAAAATTTTTCATATTCATGCAAAATTTTTTTTTTCTGAATAAAATTTTGCCAGTCGTAAAATTTTGTATTCAAAATGTAGTTTCTAACTGCCTTACTCTAAAATAAAATTTTCACATTCATTCGAACATTTATTTCCAAGCTATAGCCATTTATTTGACGTATGACCACTTTACCCCATTGACCACTTTCCCCCACCTGACCCTACTCATCCAAGGTAAGTCAACTGTATTTTCCTATTGGCTTGATGGTTTGTGAGAAAAATATAAGAGTTATCTCATATCAACAACTATTTATTAACAGCAACAAGTGTGGTTAAATACCCCCCCCCCCCCCAGTTGTTACACTACTGTACCATACACTGGTCTCCAAAGAAGGGATTTAAATTTTGCTTGGTGCAACCTAGACCCAAAGAGTAAACCTTCACTGCTTTGGGGTACCCAGATATATGAAGACATTAAAGTTGCATTCTCATGCCTTATTGAAATTATACTAAAAACCTGTAGCTATACTTAAGAAGACTCGCAAAGGACCTGACTCCATAGATTATAAGGTTAACAGGATAGTAATTTTATTTGCTCTTTTTACATTGCAAACTCTGCTCTCCAAATCTTCCGAACAAGCAATTTTAACCAAAGCTATTGTTGCCTTGACAACACGGATGCCAACACACGCGGCTCAAAACATAACTTTATATAAACTATTTGCAAGGCTTAACATCCTCCCACCTTAAGTTGGCGAGAGACAACTTAACTATCAAAAGTTATAAAGTTCAAAATTTAAGAGGAAGTCCAAAAGTTCAGAAATAATCAAGTTATTATAAATTAAGTCGGTCAGGAGGTTTTATCAGTCTTCCGAAACTTGAAAATTTGGCATCATCCTTCATCAAACAGTTGCCCTTTCTAAACTCATCACAATTTGGCGAAATTTCCAACGGAAAAATCCTCTGAATCGGTCTAAGCAACTGTCCTTTGCTTGTTTGTAGACGCACTACTCTTGATATGCCATCTTTTCCCGGTATCAGCTCTTGTACACGACCTAAAGGCCAATCAATACATTTTGTACTATCACTCCCAATTAAAACAATGTCTCCAACTTTAATTTTCATATTGTGCTTACTATTATCACGTTTTTGAACTAGAAACCCTAAATACTCTGAACGAAATCTTTTTCTCAAATCCACTATTAAATTTTGACGATACTTTAATCTTCTGTTCAGAGTAGTCGTGTCAGCGTGATCTAAATCAGGAACACCCAGTTGTCGAAAGTCCTGTAAGAATGAATTGGGTGACAATGGGATTATTTCACTATCGTTGCCTGATACATGCGTAAGTGGCCGAGAGTTGACTATCCATTCTGCGTCACATAAAATAGTTGTCATTTCTTCATAAGAAAGAAAAGCCTTCCCTAAAATCTTTTTTAAAATTTGTTTCATGACACCGATCAGCCTTTCCCAAAAACCACCCCACCAGGCAGCCGTTGGAGGGTTAAACAGCCATTTAATTTTCTTTGTTGTACTATATTCTGCAAGTTTGCTCCAGTCTACCAGTTTTAAGTGATTTGCAGCTCCAACAAAGTTGCTTCCGTTATCACAGTATACTGTAGAAGGTCTCCCTCTTCGTGATATAAATCTTCGAAAACTTTGAAGAAATGCTTCGGTGGACATTGACGACAGAAGTTCTAAATGTACTGCACGATAGATAGTACAAGTATATATACAATTCCAGGCCTTAGACCCATCCTTTAAATACAAAGGCCCCGCTAAATCGAAACCAATTATTTCAAATATATAGCATTGTCTTTCACTCTATTTTCCGGTAAGGCGCATGAAGGTGCACTCAAATTACGCTTCGCATGACTAAACATGTAACACATTTTGATATGACACTTCTAATAACTTTCCTGCCGTTTAAGATCCAGTAGTGCTCCCTTAAGAAATTTAATAGCATTTGAGAGCCTACATGACAGTTCTTCACATGTTCCGTCATTATGAGTCTTTTTACTACTTCATGATTAGGTAGCAAAATAACTGGGTTTTGAAATTGGCAGAATCAGATCTGTAAGTTAGCTTGATTTTGAGACGAAGAAGACAGTCGGTTTCTTTATACGTCGCTAACGATTTCAGATGCCTTATATTCTCATCATAGGACGCCAAATGTTGCATTCTCATGCCTTATTGAAATTATACTAAAAACCTGTAGCTATACTTAAGAAGACTCGCAAAGGACCTGACTCCATAGATTAAAAAGTTAACAGGATAATAATTTTATTTGCTCTTTTTACATTGCAAACTCTGCTCTCCAAGTCTTCCGGACAAGCAATTTTAACCAAAGCTATTGTTGCCTTGACAACACGGATGCCGACACACGCGGCTCAAAACATAACTTTATATAAACTATTTGCAAGGCTTAACAATTAATGTGGGGGGAAGGAGGAACACCCCCCAGGAGGGCTTGGTTCTAACATTATTGCAAATCCTAATAAGGTAGTTTATGCACATGTAAATACTTTTCATCAAAAAACCCACTCCAGAAGATAATTCTGGCTGCGCTAGTGGAAGACATTCATTTTGTTTCTGGAGAAGTATTCATCATATAAAAATATAAAATCCTAAACTATATTTTTATTTAGAATAAGTTACATTAAAAAAAAAAAAAAAAAAATACTTTCCTATTAATACGAAATTGTATCAACTTTACAGAGTAAATGTTTTGTAGCTTTCTAACTTTAAAGAGAAAGCGATCATATAAAATGTACAGTTCTAATAAATGTTTCAGGCAACCAGAAATAATTTTTAAATGTAAAATTTTCATCAGCAGAGAAGGCTTTAGAATGCTTATTTGACCTGGAAGCTATCATTTGACAGTATGATGTGCTTTTGTTTTCACTTTTTTGTATATCTAACATGTAGAAGAAAGTATTGTTTTTCTGAAATTTTTGAAGTTCGACAGATTTGAACGTTTTGAGGTGTGAGTCCATTTTGAAAATTTTTGGAAAAGGTCTGTCCGTTTTTCACAAGAAGGCACTTGACTCCTCCCTCATCTCATGGTATCCGATGATTCTATTTCGCTGTTTTCGGCAGAAGGTATCTTCGGATCATAGCATTTTGTTGTAAAAGCAGTGGTTTTTGAAATGAAAGAATAACTAAAATGACAACAGACAAGCAGTGGCGGATTGGTTGAAAAAATCGGCCCTGGCATTAGGAGGTGTAGCGGCCCCATAGCTCTTATAGATATTAAATTTTACCTAACGATTGGGATATCACTTAAATATGAGGAAATTATTCTTAACAACTAAATATGTTTTATTTAAACAAAATTTAACAGATATGAACACTTCTGCGCTTTAATGGTGAACAAATTGATACAGTATTAGCTTAACCTTATTTTGGGGGAAAATTGTGATTGTAATTGTCCATTTTTAAATATTTTTATAATGCATGAAACTTGACTGAATATTTCCTTAATGATAACTCTGCTTGGCTAGTATGTCCTTTTTTGCAGTCATAACAAGTAACTTAATTGCCCTGTTATATGAAACTGATTTAGCGATGTTCACATGGGTCGCATCTAGGGCCGTCTAGAACGTGATGGGTCCCTCGACACAAACATACATTACTGGGCCCTCTCATAAACATTCCCTTTTTTATACTGCCATGTCCTGACAACCCCCAGACTGGATGCGAGGGCAAAAACCTAGTTTGAGGGGTTGGGTACGAGTTTAGCAGCCTCTTAATATATTTTCAAACGCATGTATCAATACAAAGAGAGAGAGAGAGAGAGAGTGGACTTAGCTTTCTGGTTTCTGGAAGTCATTAAAGTATTAGCAATATAAGCTTAATGGAAAGATTAACGTCGAGTCTGAAATAGGGGGGTCCGGGGGGGGGGCCTCTCCCGGAAAATTTACGAAAATGTAGTCTTAAAAACTCAATTTTAGACTATTTGGCGATGTTAGGGGAGCGTAGGTTCAGGACTTCTAATGCTACAATTTTTCAGAAGTGGAAATCCAAAAACAGAATTTTAAATTATCTTCGAGTATATGGTATGAAGAGCGGTTCCGGAGGCTCTCTTCTGAAATTTTTAAAAATATATTAGTTCTGAAAACGCAGTTTTAGAAGATCTTTGGTGATTTTAAGTCGAGATAGATTCCATGGTCATCCACCAGAAAATTTTCAAATTGAAGTCTTAAAAGCCTTTTTTGGTAAAGACTAGGACACCGGCAGTTATTTGAAAATTAAGTTCCGAAAACGAAATTTTTGCTGACCTTCAATGATGTTAGGAAAACTAGTTTTCAGGAGGCTCACCCCGGAAAATTTCCGAAATTGAAGCACTAAAAACGAGATTTAAAACGTTCTTCGTTGATGATGTCGAGAGAGAGAGGAGGAGACGGGGCACTTTCGCAGAAAATTTTTGATACTGTTAATTTAAAAACACAGTTTTAGACCATCTTTGGGAACATTAAAAAAAAATGGGAGAGGTTCGAGTACTTTCCTCCAGCAAATTTTCGAAACTGGATGCTCCTCAATGATATTTTAAGATTGCATATTTTGAAATAATTTTACGGAAAAAAATATTTTGTCACTTTTATTCCAATTGTTATAAACTGGGTCGCCGAGAGCAAAAGCGGATCCGGGGAAAAATTGACAAAGGTCAATTCTTTCACAAGCCTCTTTCTACACCTTTCACCATTAGGATATTTTACTCTCTGCACGAGTTCAATTCCGAGCCAGGCCCCTATTCCTCACGTCGGCCCTTGTTGTAAGTTGCATTTTAATAGCAATTGTGAATTGTCAAGTGTCAAAGAGATCAAAAGTATTTTAACTTTTTATGACCGCTAAGGTTTCCCTGTTTTTTTTTTTTTTTTTAATTTATTCATTAATTTTTTATTATAACACTAAAAATGTATTGGCAGCGGCAAAACCCGACGAAATAAAAGTGAGGACCTAGGCCCACATTAATTTGGAGGCCCCTAGAAGACTATGCAGTGTTTGATTTACATTTTAAAAGCACGAATGCACTTTTGGAGTCCTCTTTGTCTAATCACAAAATTATGTATAAATCATTTATGTGCATTTATGAATCCCCTTTGTGCCCCTTCATAATCATGACCAAGTAAAATCGTTAGTGGCAGAATTATTAAAAATTCCCCTTTAAAGAATTTTTTTTCCAACTAATAAGTCATAATTTTTTATTTTTAAAAAAATACATGTATTTTTCATATTGTTGCAATGCTATGCATAATGCTTTAAAAAATGTGGGGCCCCTTAGGAAAATGGAGCCCCAGGCCTAGGCCTAGTCAGCCTGTGGGGTAATCAGGCCCTGGGCAGCCCCATTTCAGAAATTCCCCCTCCCCCTCCTCTTGTGGTGACGGCCCTACTCTCTCCACCCGCAAGCTTTAGCCCATGGGTAAAGAGGAGCTGAGATAGTGTTTTGCGAATTTGCGTTATTCTAAGCACATGCGCGCAAAATTTACATTTTGCTGTTAGTAGACAGGCCCGAAAGACTTTGCCGTTAGTTGATCGGCCCCAAGCATGACCGGCCCACCGGGCAAATGCCCGGTTGCCCGCCGGCTGTATCCGCCACTGCAGACAAGTGAAGCAAGTGATGTAAAGGACACTAAGACTTTTTTGCACATCAACTTAAAATGCACGCCCAAGTTAAGGCTGTTTGGTTGTCTCCCCGCGTAAAATGGAACTCCCTTCACATAATTAAAGATCGTATAAAATTTCGCTTTGCACTTGGTTTTTATCGACCACAAAAGCGGCCTGACTCCATCAACTGCAGTGAATTTTCGAAAGACATGCAAATTTTTGGTGTCCCCTCAAAGTTGGTTAATTTGGTCAGTTTGATTCCTAATGCCACTTCCTGCAAAGTTTTTATTCAAGGCAGACTCTCCGATGTTTTTTTTTTTTTTTTTGTCTAGAAAAGAGTTAGACAGGGTAATGCACTTTCGTGTCTGTTATTCAAAGTCGGCTTGGAAAGTATAACTAGGAAGTATGGAATCAACACCAGTGGAAACGTTTTCATAAAATCTGTCCAACTACTTGCTTTTGCTGATGATATTTTGCTGGTTGCCAGAAGCAATGAATTCCTAATGGAAATCTTCTTAGCTATTACCAAAGAAGCTGAGTCGATTGGCCTTGCAAGCAAGCCAAAGTTATCACTTTGCAAGACTCTCATAGTCTCATACGTCCCGTTTTAACTTATGCCTCTGACGCTTAACTTAGGCCCTGAATATGAGGGAGGCAAGACTGTTGGGTACCTTTGAAGGCAGAATCCTAAGAATCATTTGGAGGAATTGGGAGAAAATGAAGTCTGACGTAAAAGACTCAATTTTGAACTCTACAATTTATTTAAAAACCCAGATATCCACACTATTACGATTAACCGTCTAAATTGGTTCGGCCACGACAATAACAGCATTTTAATGGGAGTTTTCATGGCCAAACAATAGTTCCCTAGAAGACGTGGAAGGCCAAATTTGCTCTGGGTGAATGAGGTGGAAGAAGATTGTACAATCATCAAGTCAAAGAACTGGAAAATCTTAGCAGCAAATAGAAGAGAATGGAAACGGCTGGTTCAGAAGGCATTGGCCCATCCAGACCCAGAGTTGTCGCGCCATGGATGATGAAGATATAATTTCGTTTTTGGTCTTTTAAAAAAAAGTATTTATTTTGAGGATCTCCGAACATTTCCTCTTGTCTTCAAAGATAGCCTATTTCTATAAATACTATTCTGTTTTTTGGACTTCAATTTCGAAAAATTTCCTTGTGAGCAGGGTCCGATTAATATATCGGGAAACCTTAACTTTTCCCTTTTAGTCAAATATTGTACAACTTTAACTATTGACTAAATACCATTTTAGCCATTTGGGGACCCCTTAAAAGCAGGGGCCCTAGATCACGGCCTACTCAGTGGTCAGGCACTGCTTGGGAGTACCCTCAATCCCTTTTCCCTGGCATCATTAAAATTCATTCAAAAATTTCATTTTTGGAACTTCAATTACGAAAACTTTCCGGATGAGAGGTTCCGAATTCAAACCTTTTTTATAACGCTTACAAAGATTCCCTGAACTTCAACAAAGATTTCCTACATCTGAGCTTATTTATATCATTTTCATTTTCGAAAAAATTAGAGAACATCCCCTATCCTCCTCCTGTACCTTCTCCGATTGTTAAAATCGTCTAAAACTTCATTTTTAAGACTTCATTTTCAATAAATTTCAAAGGCAGTGTCTCTGAGCTTCAACCTTTCATAAAAGTCCATGAACATATTCTTGTGATTTCCTTCGAATATCACCAGAGATCGCGTAAACTACAATTTTAGAATTGCAATTTCGAACATTTTCTGGGTAAGGATCTTCGCGAATTCGCCAAATAAAAATGGGACAGCACAGCTCTAATTTCGCTAACTCAAATATGAGGTTTTTGGCGACATTTAAAATTTCATTAAAAGTTTTGGTGATAATCATTGACTCTGGTAATCTAATTATAACTCTCTAATAACCAAACTTAGTAATTGGTTCCGAGTGGCAACTCATCTGAGGATTAAAACAGGGCAACTTTGTAAGCCACGCTATAAAAAGCGCGCCATAACTGAGCATATAAATTCATGTTTTAATATTACATTTTTTTTCATGTTGGTTAATGACTTGTTTTTTTATTTGGTGGATTATTTTTTATTTTGATGGCTTAATGAAGGATTTGGGGGATACCCCCTCCCCACTTTCATGCAGCCTTTTGTCTTTAGTCTTACTTGTTTGTTTTAAAATTAAATATTAAATTTCTTTTACCGATATTGATTTTGGCGACGTGTAACAAATAGAGAAGAACTTGTTTTAATTAGTTTGTCAAAAAATAAGCGCCAAGTGTTCCATGTCACAACAACTGGGTTACTTTAAAAGTCTCACTAAAAATCCTCATTACTGAGAAGACAATACAATGTGTTTTCAAAGTTATTTATCGTGAATACTAGAATTTAAACAAGGTTCGCCTTTCTCTTAATACATTTAAAAATAATTAGCTCGCTGTGTCTCGAGAGCTGACTATACGATTACGTTCAATAAGTATTCAATCAGATTAAGGCAACGTAAACATTGTCATGATTTGATTTTTTTTTCTTCAAAATTTGTATTTAGTTCACAGAAAGATGAGTGAGTATGCACTGAAGCCTTCAGAAGTAAAATTTCTTCTAGGATACAAAGGAAGTGAGAATTTTCGTTTCCAACGCTTCCTGGATGGCGGGAATTTCCCGAAACGGATGCTGTTCCATGATGTGTCAAGCAACAGAGAAGTTATTGGAAAAATTGTAGCAACCCCTACTCCTGGAGAGCTTGAGCATTGGCCAAAACTTCAACACGAAAATTTAAATCCTCTATTAGCAGTGATACCTATAGATGATGCTGCCAAGATCTTTATTAGTCCGATCGTTGGGAAACGACTTGATAGAGTTATCCATGAACTTAGTTTTGTTCAACATCCATTGTGTTTTCATCGAAAGAAAAATTATGTTAAAGACATTTTATGCGGGATGAACTACATGCATCAGCAGTCTTTATGTCTACTGAATTTGTCCGATGCAAGCATTTTGATATGCAGTCGGACAGACAGTGCGATCATTGCTGACTTCAGCCGAACAATGTTAGTTGGAAACATTACGAATCTAGAAATTTCATCTTCATTTTACTACAATCCACCTGAAATGGGAGACTTTACCTGTGGTTCAGTTCTTGATGGAAAAGCTTTCGACATGTGGAGCTGCGGCATTATGATCTTACAAATTTTCACCCAACATTTGTTACCTTGGAAGAATAGCGTAGAAATGTCCCTGGAAAAACTGGATTACGATACCCTTCGGCATGGAAATCCTGGATCGCACCTGGAAACGGATGTGTCGATCGAATTGAAAGAATTCGTAAGTATGTTTCTTCAAGACAATCCAAAATTGAGAATAACAGCTGATGAAGCTGCCAAGTCTGTTTTTCTCTGCAACGGCAGACGACGGCTGGATACAAAGGCGCGAAATTTTTGGCAGATATCTGACATCGTAAAGGAATTTTCTAACCTGCGTTTGAAATCAAGAGAAAAATTTTTACAGAAGGAGGTTCAGTCAAAACCAATTTCATATGATTTTGATATGCCATTTTGTTTAAATGAAACTGACCATAGTGCTATATTCGCGAAGTGCAGTACTCCGAAAAATAGAAATTTACTGAAATCAAAATCTCAGATAATACCAGATTTCAGCGTTCAAAAAACAATGAACAAAGATAAGAAGAACTGGAACAGTAATCCACATTTGCTTGAATGCCGCAAAAGTTCACCATTGCATGATAATACATTCGAACAGAAAGAAATGAATCAACGAAGTAGGCCCCGTAGGAAAAGTTCTAATAGTAATCGCAACAAGAAAGTTAGCTTTGAAAGAAGTTCCAGCCATAAAAGTAGAGCTATTGGGAAAGCACATCAATCCAAATCTAACATTAAGTCATCTTTTGATGGGATGTCAATCTATTCTCAAAATAAGTTAGAAACTCTAAACCCTGATCTAAGTGCAAGGGAAAATGCATCAGTGCAAAAACCTTTCGAAACTGAAAACTACACTCCCAATTTCTCTTGCAGAAGTCAGAAACCAGACGCTTGTTCGATAAATGAGAGTTTCAGTTCCGATTTTCTTCCCGAGAAACATATGAGCGATTCTGTACATTCCCGGCAGTGTGTTAACTTTGCTCCAGGCAGTTACTGCAATTTATCTGATAAATACGATAACGATTCAAAAGATTCTGAACGAAACAAAGGCGATCGTTTATCGGACATGCGGCACGGAAGCACAAGTCGTGACCTGCTTGATGATCCTCCCGCGTGTTGCTTGCACAATTGCAGTAATGACGACATGGTGAGGTTTCCACCTAATGTATGTATTACAGACTCCTGCCCGTCTCAACTTTCGTCTATGAGTTCATTGCCAAGCTCGTATAATACATTCCGCCAATATGACAGCAATGAGGATTTTAGTATTTGTAATCTAAGTCCTCAGTGGAATCTGAATAAACGTGTTAAACAACCCAGACTCAAGCTCCTCAAGAAAAACCAAACAAATACATCTAAGTTTATCGTAGACGGTGAAAAAACGCTGGAGCGTCTAATTAGAATGGGGAAGTACTCTCGTAGTCCCGTCTCTGTGCCATCTATAATTCCAATACTGCAGACACATCACTCTACGGAGTCGATAAATGGAAATGCTGGAAAAGGGAAGAAACGTCGCAAGTGTTGGATACACAAATTATGTTTTGGCAGTAAACATTAAAATATACTTCAACCTACTTTTTTCTTTAAATTTTTGTATTAAAAGAGAACATATCAAAGAAACATTTGGTTTGTGTTTGTAACAATCATAATGTATGTCCTTTTTGTTTTCGAAAAGTAAAGATTCATACTCAGAAAGTAGAAAGAATATCTTCATGCAAGACAACACTGGAGAGATAAAACTCTTTTTGTTTAAAATTTAAAATAATGGTGAAACTCTAACTAAAAATATAATATGGTTCTAAATCATAACTTAGCTAATCTTTGAGCTGCACTAGTTTAAAGAAATAAATGTGTGTACTCATATAACGAGCGAAAGAAGTCACACTTCTAAAATTCCTGCCTTAACATTGATGTTTGGCTTTTGATTAGCTAAGCAATACGTTTAGAAAGCGCCCCAAGTATTTTATGTAATAACTAGTGGTACCCGCACGGATTTGCCCGTAGTAGAAAACTGAAAAGGTCATTTGGTTCGCCTGTATATTTACAAATAATGGATGATGAATTTCTCGCCAATTTGCTGCGTTCATTTGCTCGCCCATATTACGGTTCCACGTTATGACAATTTGGTAATTTACTCGTCCATGGTATGATAATTTGCTCGGTAAAATGTTCTTAAAATTGGAATAGAAAAAGAACAAAATCGAATTTTCGAAAAATCGCTTCGAGGTGCTCAGCCCTATGCTACGAACTAATTTTATGCCAAATTTCATGAAAATCGGCCAAAAGGTCTAGGCGCTATGCGCGTAACAGACATATAGAGATCCAGAGACACAGACATCCAGAGACAGACTTTCAGCTTCATTTTTTGTAAAAATAATTATGGAATTTGATAGTTTCAATGTAATGAATTTACTAACAAAGCAATATAACATATTTTCAACTAAAGTTCTAGAGTAGTTGTTTCTTAACTTTTTAGACCTTTATATATATATATATATATATATATATATACTAGTGATACCCGCACGGCTTTGCCCGTAATAGAAAAATCAAAAGGTCTTTTGGTTCGCCTGTATATTTACAAATAACGTATGGTGAATTTTCTCGCCAGTTGGCTTGTACCCATATTACTGTTCCACGTTATGATAATTTCGTATCTCGCCAATTGGCTTGTGCCCATGTTACGGTTCCACGTTATGATAATTTCGTAATTTACTCGCCCATCTTATGATATTTTTTTTTTCTTAAAATTGGAATAGAAAAAGAACCACATCGAATTTTCGAAAAATCGCTTCGAGGTGCACACCCCCATGCTACATACTAACTTTGTGCCAAATTTCATAAAAATCGGCCGAACGGTTTAGGCGCTATGCGCGTCACAAACATCCTACAGACATCCAGACATCCTCCGGACAGAGAGACTTTCAGCTTTATTATTAGTAAAGATATATAAACAAATTGTTCTCTCTTCAAATTTTGTAGTGATCCACTTGAAAGAATTTTTTCTTGAAATTAAATTTTAATAGGTTGGAAAAACATAACCATAAAAATAGTTTTTATGCACCCAAAAGTATTTTTTATCATTATATTTTAATTTAAATAATGATTTTTAAACTAGTTTAACAACTCGTGAGATTACAGAAAAATCGATGTTTATAGACTACATTATTAGTGAAATATGAAACTAATGCGATGTGTAGGCTTGTTTTTGAAACCAAATTTTCTCAATACGGGAGGTCATTGAAAAGATATCGATATTCTTAATGAGCGATCTCAAACCCGAATGCCACAACAATGACGTTATGCGGATTTTTATTTTCTAACAGCGTTTTTATTTATTTAGTGCTAGCTGCATTTTCCGGCGTTGTACGGTCTTCCTCGAAAATAAAAGTTGCGTCAATTGACGCACGTTCAACAATCAGGTTTAAATAAAAGAGGGAAAAATAGGGAAATCGTTCTCCTTCAACGTGTTGAAAAAAGTAATTTCATGACTCAAAATTTCAATTTAGACCACTTTGGATTTAAAAAAAAAAAAATCAGTGATTGTTACTAATAGATGTAAAAAGTTCCGTTTCATGGATTTTTGGAGGAAACACTCTGGGGGGGGGGGAGAGCAAGAAAATACCCAATATGAATTCCTGAGCATCAAATGGTCTCTGTGCCAAATTTGGCAAAGATCCGATGATAACTGGATTTACTAAACATACCTATGCACAAACACACAAATAAACCTCCATATAGTTATACACCAGGAGTGCCCACTCCCCCTAAGGGCAAGGGTGCATCCCCACTAAATATCGTGATAACGCCCCCAAAAGCCATAGCCCCCTAAAAAAATGAAAAATACCCCTCAAAACACCCTCTTAAAAATATTTCAATGGCGCAGTCTGCGTCAAGACCCCCCCCCCCCCTCTAGGTGGCACCCCTACATACACACACACATGTAGAATTATTTTTATACATAAAAAAGTGATATGTTGTAAGCAGCTGCCTACAATTATTCCATGCCTCCTTAGGGAGGCGCGCCCAATAGATTAGAAGCCATTGACGTAGAGATTTTGACTTATTTCATGAGGTATACATTAATTAGCACTTAAAAATAAAATATTGCTCCTAATGTTGTCAACCCTTCAAAACTACACACAGAAACAAACCACTTTTTAATAGTGATCTCAAACCTCAAAAATTATTTTAAAAAAATTACTGCATTCATATCTCCCGAAACTCGAGCCATTATATTCTCACTCACTAACACAACACCCAAAGCACAAAGATAGTCAGTGACACCGCTGACGCCTTAATGAGCTATGAAAACAGATATCACTTTCAGTCTTCAGTTGCACAAACAGGGCTTGTGTTTGCGGCGCCGGGCATGACCACTTTGCAATAAAACGTCCGCCCCCGATTGTGTTCTCTAAGCGCTTGTCAATCTCGCTGTTCGGTGACGAATAGAGCCAGGAGGTTACTTCAGAGGACCTTGGAGCGACGATTTCAGCGTTTTCTTTGTTTTCCGTAGCGGGGAAACACCGAACAACTTTTAGCCGTAATTTCGCCATTTTAAATTGCTCCACTTATCTATACTATTAATTTCTGCGCGTGCCTGTCTATATGTCTGTGCCCATCTAATTCGGACTGGCAATATCTGCCAGAGGTTAGTACTGGTACCATCCGTTGGATGCAGCACATTCGGAGGAAGCCATTCCGCTTTGTATCACGCCTGTAAGCGTTAAGGACCCTGAAATCCAGGGGTAAAATCATTGTAAACACCAATTGAATGGGTGGCGAGAAAAACGTTGTATGTTGAAAACAACAAATTTTCACTACAGCCAAAAAATGAACCTGCTTAGTGCAATACATTAAAACAGGCCATGAAAAGCAACATAAACGTTTTTCCATTCAATTACCTACTCACTTCCTATTGCTTCGAAGCAAGTTTGTAACAAACAACGTTCTTCCATCAAATATGAGCACTTTATTTACAAGGCCATTGCCAACTATCGCATTTTCTGACCGTTTAAACAAACTAAAATTACAGGTGATTCATTCTCTGGTCATCGTCTTTGCACTGAACAGAAAAATTTTGAAAACCTAAATACTACGTTTTCCCCGCCACCCATTCAGTTGTCGCATCCCGTTGGTGGCAAATGAGGCCTGGCGAGCGAAATAAGCATGGGGCGGTGTACATAACATGCTCAATACCCCAAGCCTACTCTGCCATTCCGAACACATTTTCCATTGGCTGGGTTGGTCAAATTTGTATTGTTGTCTTTCTGCAACGAAAAATTTACTGAGACAGTTTCAGCTATTTTCTGAGTTTGAGTTTGTAAGCTTATATTTCAGTTAATGCCTCAATGCTTTATGCAAGGCATCTCAATGCTTCACACGATGTAGAATAATGCATAAAACGTTGAAGTATTTGTTGGAGTCTGAACGATTTTAAAAGCTGGAGCTTGATCTTAGCAAACACGGTTCTAAACAAATCGCAAGGGTTTACGAAATAAGCTAAGTAATTCAAATATTATTTAAAAAAATAAGTAACTAACCACAAGTAGAAAGTGTAGAAGGTACGTTTATAAATGTAGGTTGTAACCTAACTAATAAATATAATTGATTACTAGGGGGGGGGGAGTGTTTTTTTAATTAATAAGCTCATTTCTTTTGTATTGAAAAAGGCGTTTCTTGTAACGCCGAGACACATGTCTGTAGCAAGGTGCAAATTTGTGTTTTTTGACGTTGTTATTTCTTACTTTACTTTTCAGCACAAAGGTATTTACTTTTCTCATAATTATCTGTTTTACTTTGCATATCTGTTTACAAAACATTATTTAGCACAAGCAATAACTTTTAGTTTATGTATTCATTGTTTAGATATTAGTGAATCAAGTGTTTTACTTAAACAAGCCATTACTTGTTTAGTAAAATTATTACCAAGTGTTTGTAACAACTCAAAATACTTTAGGGTAAATAATTCAAGTCTAAGTAAAGTGCTTCTTTGGAGATTCTTATTGCGTACAAAATTTATCAAAATCTTAAGAAAAAGCGTGAGTTAAGTTGTTAGACTTACATCATTTTCCACTTATCTGCTTCAGTATTCTCAAAACAAAACAAACACCTAAAATAAATTTTGTACTTTTTTTCATTTCTTGCTGCCGCTAAAAGTCCCACTGCTTTTAGTTTTTTTTTTGCCTGCCCCCCTTACACACTCACTTATAAGCCCCAATCGCCGCCACTCGGAAAACATTTTTCATTTAAAAGTGGCTCCAATTTATTCTATTCTATTCTATTCAAGAGTCACAACTGACTACAACTGTATTTATGTCGAGGACTGCATACTAAGTGCCTTGCCTCCAATTATTTTATATACCGATAGATGGCAGCACCATCACCGGATCGAACAGTTAATGAGAATTTAGAACTAGTCCAAGAGCTAATAGCTACCTGGTACTAGCACCCCCAGAGGTATCGTTTCACTTGGAGGACATTGAGACCACGAGCATATTTAACGTCGCCCAGTCCCCTTTAATGACGACGGTGGGTCTTCGACCAGCGGGGATCGAACCCGAGCCCCTCCGGCCCCGAGTCCAATGCCCTACCGATCAGGCTACCACGGCCTCGCTCCAATTTCAACGGTGATCTGTAAGACATGCAGTATCTTCTTCTTAACAGTTTTCATTCTCTTTTAGCTGAATTCTGAAACTACCCTTCATTTGTTTGAAACAAGAAGGCAAAGTAGAAATTTATTCTGCAAGCCTCGCCGTAATTCCTACCAGTTAACTTGTCATTTAACAGCAGTTTCTATTTTAAAAAAACTCTAATGAAAAAAAAACATGTCTACTAAAAGGTCCTTCCTTATTTAAGGATTTATTAAGGAAATCCTTAATTTCCTAAACAAATGAATGAAATGAAAATGTTCCTAAGTAATTATAAGTGGAATTCTTGTCTATTCTTATATTTGTGTTAATCAATCACGTTTATGAGCTTTATATGAAATCTGAATTTTCTGTTTAAAAGAGGCATTTAAAGTATGGTTGGAAGGTGGAAGTGGGCCACTAGGGTAAATTGATCATACCCCCCCCCCAAAAAAAAAAACTGAAATATGTATATGGCTTTTATATAGGCTTGCCAGATTTCTGAAATGTCCAACTGGGACACCGGAATACCCCGCCCCCCCCCCGTCGCGAGTATTCAAAAGGAAACCAGGGGGTGATAGCTGACTCAAGTAAAATTTTCTGAAGACAGTGTGAAATTTTCAGAAATTATGAAAAACTCGACCCCCCCCCCCCTTCCCATAAAAAATTTTGCAACATGCAAACAAAAATTATTGAAAAGAAACATTTTAAAAGTTTTTTTTTTAACAATTTTTTAGCTTTAAAATGTGTTGTCAGCCACAAATATTTGGAAATTTCGGACCACAAACACCCTTTAAGGGAAACAAACACACCCCTGGCTGGTTCTTAGCGTATTTTAGAGGGTAGCTCATTCTCAATGCTATGAATATATATATTATGAAATATTTATTATGAGCCTAAACCAGGGGTAATAATAAATGACATAAGAAGATAAATTTAAACATTTTATTTTTTTACATGTTAATATTTATTAGTTACTTTAATAAGAGGAAATACTTTGAATGAGGAATAAAGCCTTGAACAATATTTATATGTATTTTTCATTCGCTAGGACTTTTTTTTTAAAGTCTTTTTTGGTTTTAATGTTGTTGTAAAAATCCTCACAAGCTGATTCGATATTAATTTTATAAGTCTATGTTTCAAATGACAAAGTAATTATCCAAAATAATCCTTCACAGTTAATATTTTTTTAGACTTTTTTTTAGTCATCTAATCAAATTTATCTTTTTCTCCGGGACCTGAAGCAAACCGGCCGGGACACCGGGATTTTCCCTGAAAATCGGGACTGTCCCGGTCAAACCGGGACGTCTGGAAAGCCTATTTTTATACCTTTTTACACTAGTGATCATGTTACATTTCTTTACAGTGATTGGTTTTGCACGTATTTGGGCTTCGTGGAACTTTTTGATACGTCATATAACTTACCGTAAAAGTGAAGATCGTTTGGAGGGTGATAATGATACAAACTCCAGTTTTGACGTAATAAGAGTTCGTAGTGCACTCTGGGATATCCCAGTTTCAATAGGAACTAGTATTGTACAACCTTTTCTTTGATGGTTATGAGACAGTTGTTTTCACTGTCAAACCGGCCCGCCAGACGAGTAACCTGGTGATGGTGAATTTATTTGTTTTGAGCAACTGGTGCTACGTGTTTGTAGGTAGCTCGGAACTGTATGTTGGTGGACTTTTCGTGCAGAAGGAATCACAATTTCGTAAGTACCTTTCGCTTTCATATTACGTAAAGAAAGTTACCTCCAATTTTCATTCAAAAATGAAATATTCTGATCTTTCTACAGTTACAACTGTGTAATGTTTACAATTTGGAGGGTGAGTGTGGTACAGTAATTAGTCGAAATGTTGGAGGATGAGTTGGGTTATCAGGGCAGAAAGTACCCAGGACAAATCACGGGTGTAGATGCAAGTGAGTTGGAAGTTTCAACAATGTTGAAGCGAGGTTAGTTTTGGGAGTGAACTGAAAAAGAAGATAAGATTTGGTATCCGTCTTCAAAAATTACAAAAAATAAATAAATAAATAAAATAATAAAATAAAATAAAATAAAATTAAATTTAAAAAAAAAAGCCTCCAATGAAAATTGGGACAAACAGATTTGTTGCGGATGAGATGAAGGATTAAGTGTACCTATAGTGTGTTCCTTTCTTGTATTTTTACTTACTTACCTCAAAATTGTGGTTTATTTCATGTTTGGTTCTTGGTTATGTAGGTACAGATAGGTTATTATATTCATTTTCTAAGTCAATTTTGTTCATTCATTAAAATTCATTTTCGTTCCTTGTTTAAAAGTATAATTATAAGTATTTTCACGATATTTTTTACCTTTAACTTATACTTACACTCTTCCATTAAAATATAAGAGAGGTTAGAGTTTGGTACAAACCACCAAAAACCTTTATGAAAACGTTAAAACATGTGCTCTATCGCCCGCAATGAGAGGGTGAGAATTGAGGGTGTGTGGGTACAAAGAAAAACTGCTGTGTGTGTGGGGGGGGGGGTACTTGAGTAAAGTTGCAAATTATTTCAAGGTTGGAATCGAAAATCCAGGTTTTACACTATAATTATAACGCAACTTCATTTTTTTTTCGAATGCATGTTGTGTAATTACCGACAGAAATGTACTAAAACTGTACCATAGTCACCCGCTTTTCAGGTATGTCGAAAAAATTCCCGGAAAATATATTTTAGAGAGTTCAAGCAACATTTTTGAAAGAAGTGTTTCTAGGAGTTTTTTTTAATGGTCATTAAACTTTTATGTATAGTTTAACCTAAAATACATACTACAATAGGAATTTTTGCATTAAGCATTATTAATAAGTGTTTGAGAGGAGGGGTGCCACTTACCCCATGCATTTCAGTTATAAGGGGTAAGTAGGTGTGGGTCCCCCAATAATATTGACAATTTTAAAATCGAAAGCAACTCTGAAAAATTTCTGTTAGTGAAGTGCAAGGTAACTATGAAGACTTAGTAGGGATTGATAGTTCATGTACAAAAACTGCTAAAGCTCGTGGTTATGTATTTGTGAAACTTACATCGAAGAAAACCATAAAATATTATGCAGCTCTAATGATGGAAGTTGATGATGCAAAGGAAAAAAAAAGCTAAATTTTCAAAAACGAATACAAATAGCAACACTTTTCATTAGCCTGATGCTGATGATGTTGGAATTAAAACTGAGGATGAAGTGATAATGGTTCCCCCTTAGCCAATCTTAAATAGACGCTGCCATTTAGTGTTTCCAATTTTCTTTCCAACTTATAATTTTATCTAATTTACCAAAATTGATCTTAATTAACTGTATTACGTTTATTCAACCACCTTTATATGTAAAAACGAAATATATGCCAATAGGCAACCAATAAATTTCACAGATGTAATTATTTTGTTTTTTTGCTTTATAATTTTCCGTCATACAGATTTAAATGACAGTAAATATCTCTTAAATAAATGCACTTTTAACAAACTATTTCCTACTAAATGTTTATATACTTTATCAAATAAGACCCTCCCCCTACATTTTTCTCTGTATGCTTTAAATAAAAGGTAATTCAAATGAAAGGGGGGGGGGTGTTCTATTTACCCCTTCTTATGAGGCAAGTGAGACATCTATCTGATTTTTAAAAAATATAATCGTTAAGAATATTTAAAGCATTATTTTAGGAAATAATGATGAACTTTCGTTTATTAATAATGTCTAAGACAAAATAAGTCAATCAAGTTTATTTTTTCATCAAAACTTTTGTATAAGGCTTTAAAAACGAACTGTTCTAAAAAGGGGTCCCACATACCCCAACCAACCCTACATTGGATATTGCGTTTCGTATCATATTTCAATTTCGTGAATTCTCCTCGGAATTTGCAGCAATGTTTGATGCAAAGTTTTATTGATTTCCAACCTACCGATGCACAGATGCATGATAAGAAGTGCATTTTATTATTTAGTGCATTTTAAGTGTATTTTTTCATTTCCAATCCACTATAGCCAATGATTATGACCAAACGTTAAAATAAATATTTATTAAGTAAAAATACATCTTTTACAAATACGTCAGAACATGCAAATATATACAAAATGCAATGAACGAAAATCATACAAATAAAATAATTAGCTCACTCGTTTTATATTACAACGTCAAAAAGACAAGAATGAGATGAAAATCCCATGTGAAACAGCATGTATCATATAAATGAGTGTTACTATTTCTAATTAAAGTCCATTCGCTAACAAACAAAAACTTGATCACCTTTGCTTGTCAAGTTAGCCAGAATGAAATACTTTAATTAACAAATTTAAACTGCGATGGTAAAAGACATAATGCCAAAAAATATTCAACAATCGATGAAACAAATCGTATCATATAAAAAAATGCCATTTCTATTTCACATACTTTTTTTAAACTGTATATAAAGAAACGAAATGTTCTCAAACTGATGACTTGAATCGAGGAATGCATTGAAAACTTGAATAGTTAGTAAAATTTCAAAAAAGTCCTCTCTTCACAATGTCCAAACATTCTTAGGCTCTAACTTCAAATTAATTTGCCAACTTTATTAATTTTATATTTGTTGTTATTCATTTCTTATTTTCGCATCGATAAAAAAGCTTGTCGCACAAATGGTCACACTCGATATCGTAGGCTCTTCTGGAGTTCCTTTCGGAAAATTAAGATGACCCCGCTCCAAAAAATATAAGTTCGAGATTTTTCGGATGTCGTTAGCTTGTGGACAAGGACAGATTCGTGGGAGGGTCAACGAGAGTCAGCTGACCCTCCTGTGACAAGAATTTTATTGCGATTATTTTTAACTTCAATTGTTTAGATCCGAAAAAATAGTTCATAGAATCAGTCTCTTTTTTACCACTTGCCATGTTTGTATTGCGCTTTTTCAACTATTTTATAGCTGTTATCTCATATATTCAAAGCTTGCGATAATGTGACAAGCCTGTCATGAAAATCTGGGGGATTATGATCCATGGTGCAGGCTGCGCCATTATAAAAATAGCTGGGTGCGGGAATTTGAAAGGGTTTTGCCTTCATTTGGGGGGGGGGGTACTCCGTATTAAAGGGGGCACATCACTCTTGGGGGGGGGGGGGGTAGGTAATACTTTTTACGTAGGGATTTTTGCATTGACTGTTGAAGCTCGACCCCCCTTACAAAAATTTTTGTATCCGCCCCTGCTTGTGGAATGATTTTCATCCGAAAAAAGTTTTTCGTCGTCTTTTTCAGTACCAATGGAGTTTAAATCTGGCCTTCGTCAAAACTGAATGAAAAAAACATTTGAGGCAGTGAGAAGCAAAGTGATGTAAGAGGACATTTTCAAGTTATGAGTAAAACGCGTTTAAAGATCAGATCCTAGGTAAGCTTTCATTGAATTTTTTTTCTAAATCATGCTGTATAGCAGCAACTACCAGGGCTACTGGTACCATCTCTTGCCCCAAGGCAGAGGAGAGGTTCACCTACTATGTGTGCTGGTTATCACCAATTTTTTTAATTTTGCGACTTATATCCCTTTGCTTCTCACTGCCTCATTTGTCGTTGCAAGTAGTATTTCAATGTCTTCACAGGTAAGGTTTATACCAGAAGGCCAGATGTTCGTTGTCCTTTGGCTGCAATTTGCTGATGTCTGAAAGAAATAAAAATAATTAGGAGCCAGCACTGAATCTGAGATAAAGTGGATTAATAAATGAAATACATTTTGCAAAGTTAGTGTCGAATTCTAGTTCGGTGCTCGTAACCTAAACTCCGACGGACGAAGGAGTGGACGCATAGACATGGGAACCGGTTCGCTCTCGCTCACTTAACTAGATGGATCAGCCTACCGAAGTTCGGAGGGGAAAATGATTCTCCCTAGGAGTAGACTCGGAAGCCATTGTGAGGGCAACTATATTGGTGGTTGAACAGCATTTGCTTCGTTTCTCAGCTTTTTCAGGTGGATGAAACTCAATCATGCCGACTTCGTGTTCAGCATTTAAGTGTACGAATAGAGCAAAGAAAGGAAGCAATGTATCTTTCTACAGATAAGAGTGAGTTTGTATTTAGAAGCGTAGAATTTAGTTTGAGCTACTATAATGTTAAATAATCAACAGGAGTAAAAATATTGTAACGCATACTGCTCTATTTGATAGGAAAAATAAAGGAGGGCTGACGAAACCGACTAAGGATAGTGTTAAAATTTGCTCAGAAACAGAAAAGTGTATCCGTTAGTATATTAACAAAGGTTTACCAAAAATGGTCAAAATAAGAACCAAAATTGTCAATTTAGTGCTAACCAATTTTACTTGCATTTCATTATTTAAAGAGATCAATCATGGCAATGATGATAAAGATAGGGAGACACTTCAACTAATAAAATTGCTTGCAAACCAATATGTTAAAACTAGATGTCACCATATTTCTAAGAATCTCAATTGTAAGCGTAGTAGAATCAGACAAAAATTAACAAAAACTCTTTAATAATGATTAAATTATCCGTTAAGTATAAAATAGCATAAATAAACCTATACCAAACAGCATTTTATTTTAATTTTGCTTGAAGAAAAACATGAACAATTAACAAGTTAACATATAAGTTGATTACGTATAGTTTTATGCAATTTTCTAGCTTTTAGAACACTATAACGATAACTAATGCTTCAACTTTAAGTTTCAAAGATACTAGGAAACCATACGATAGTGTAATAACGAAAAAATATTGATGATTTAATAGCAATGGAAAGAGCTAAGTACATCATGTGTCTAGATTCGTTAATGTTTTGCCTTCGTGTCTCCGTAACCGAAATATGAAGTTTGTAGTTCTCTCGTAATTTTAAGAAAAGTTTAAATTTAGCAAGTTTCAGTGAGAAATGGATAACATTTTTCACACGCATGAAGGCAGATGCCGCTCAAAAACTAAAGTCTTTTGTATTTTTAAGGACATAAAACTTTTAGATCAATCAAAAATTAGCGTTGAAAAGTTGTCATCATTAAAAACTGCACGTAATAGAGAATTAATAGCAAATTTTCGTGTTTTATCAACAATTTAGTTGCAAGTGCTACATATTATTTTATTTCATAATATTTGTTATTCATTCTGATCCGAAAGTGGATGTGAGATTTACAAATCTATGTACCTTATGCCATGTTTGTTCAATAAAAATATTTTGTAAATTTTACTTCTTTTACTAACTACAATTACTTCTAAATTTTACTCTTCGCAACTTAAAGTACATATTCTGATTACGAGTAATTAAACAGGTTATCATGACTTTAAAAGTTATTCAATATCAATTTTGTTTTCTTAAATTTATAATTTATTACCAACCAAAAGTACATATAAATTTACCCATGAATTGCAAATTTTACGCAGTAAACTTCACAGATATATCCGAGTTAATTTAAAATCCCTTTATTTGAAAATATGCAAGAATTCACACAACATACGAGATGCAGCCTAAAAAATCCTCGTAGTGGTTAAAACTGACTTATCCGTTACCGAAAAATTAATTTTTTGTTAAAGACAAAAGTATACTTTAATGTTTCGCATAATTCCGAATGACGAATGAGTTACAAATTAAGAAGATGCGAAATCTATTTTCTGTTTTGAAATTACCTCCAGTAGTTAATTTCGCATAGAAAAATGATTTTGAGGATTTTTTTTTTTTTTAAATTTTAAATTGAAAAAAAAATCTTTCACTGAAAATACTATTTTAAAACAGAAAAGTCAAAGAAAATTGCGGAAAACGAACCGATAGTATGCTTATGTGATGCGCGGTGGAAAGTTCTTGCCCTACAAATGGCGGACGATCGTTGGTTGAAAAGGAATCACTTTTCTACCACAGGATGATCCATCTAGTTAAGAGAGCGCGAGCGAACCGGTTTCCATGTCTATGAGTGGACGAATTTGTTTCTTAAAATAAGAATGAGAAAAGCCGTTTTTTTTTTGGTACTGCGATACTTTTTGTCCTATGGCCAATATAAGTGTCCCTTCCCTGCTCGTTCTCCTCAAGCAGAATAAAAGTTTATTGATATATTTACACATATGTATTTCAAATACAATTATGTGATTGTAATAATGTATGACCTGAGGCGGATACAAGGGAGAAGCGATGGGGGGAATTTCCTGTCCCTTGAGGGACTCTTCACCAGTAAGTTTTCGATTAAAACGCAACTTTAGACGCATTTTAATAATGCTGGGGAAAAGTAGGTTTAAGATCGTAGCTTAAAAATGTTTCGGAATTGAAATCCGAAACCTTTGTGATCAATATTTGCAAACCAGTATGCAAGTAAAAAGTAAGACAAATCAATTGTTCCTCCCTCGAAAAATTTCTGGATTCGTCTATCTAAATCAAAGACTCTTTGATTTACACGTATGTGGAGTGGTTTTGCTGTTTTGCAACAAGACGGGGGCGGGGGGGGGGGGGGCTTCAAAGGGCACAAACTACCATTGAAATTTCTAGTTAGGGGGTTTTAGAGGTTGAATATACGTATGCATAAGTAAAAATACGTTTCATTTCATTAACCACGTCCAATCACGCTAAGCAGTACGTGCAGTAAAATTACAAATCTTACCTCGGTTCCATCTCTTTGCTCCCAGCAACTTGAGTCGAGCTATGGTGGCTGTCACGTTTGCCAACTGGGGACGAAATGGCAGTGGTACTTTCTTGTACAATGTCCAGTAAGTGTTCTTTCCCATGTCCGCGACTCTCCCCGCTATGGAATGCACAACGTTGCCTCTAGGTGTCTTCAAGATCTCGTGCCTTTTAGAAGAGACAAAAAAAAAAAGAAAGAAATCAGCTGGCTGCTCAGTCGTAAAACAAGTAAAAATATTATTCGGCCCCGGTAAGATAATCTCTGATCTTGAGAGAGTTCATTTCTTCTTTTGGAGATGAATAGTAAAAGAACTTGTGGGGGGGGGTGAAAATTGAGTTGTGTTGTCGTCACAGTACCACTGCAATTCTCTCTGGGCCAGAGCTTATTCTACCGTGGTCGAGTAGTAGTCATTTTTCATGTAAACCCGTCCCTGTTTGTAACTCATAAGCATCAGAAAGTTAAAGAAGCAAATACAAATATCATTGTTTGGGGGGCAGAATTGAATATTTTGCCTGTTCAAATCAAGGACGTGCAACAGAAACTAATATGTAGTAGATGGCATTAGTGACATTATATAGGCTTTAGCCATTCCAAAGACAAAAGTGTGCCTCAAAGATCGAATACAGATTTATGTATTTTAGAAACTACTATCCGCTACCCGCTTTCACTTGCCAGAACCTAGATAAGTGTAGTCTAGTGGGTATAGCTTCGACAATTTGCTTATTTATCTTCCTAATCTGTTTGATCTCAGTTATCATCAAGCTTCTGCAAATTCTTTGAAGTTATAATACATGGATCATACGCAATGAAAAAGAAAACTACTGCGAAAAGTTTATTGATAGAAAAGACAACTAATGAGTTTTTTTTTTTTTTTTTGTCTTGGATTAAGATCTGCACTCAATTTTAGAAGCACCGATTTTTTTGGGCGAATTAAGTACGGTTGGGGCATTCACGTCATACACTATGTTATTACAAATTTTGTAAATAGATGTTTCCTTGAGGTTTTTCAAGTTTGTAAATAAACGTTATTTTTGTGTTTTTATGGGCTTTTTTGTGGGTTTTTTTGGTTGTAAACGTGCCTAAATTCGGCAGTTCATTTCATTAACTTTCTTTCAAGGTTACCTCTCTTTTAGAAGCGTTACGTGTAAGTTATTTTCTCTGCTTAGCAAGCTCAACTAATGGTGCTCTGTGGGCTTGCCGAGAAATCGCCAAGCTGACTTTACCTTTGGCAACTAACTTTAACAAGAAATTTGGGGAGAAATTGCCAAACGTTGCCAAGTTTGGTGACATTTAAACACGATAGATAACTCTACAATTTACTGGAATATTGTCGAATTTTTTTTTTTCTGAAGTTTTAAACCACAGCAACTTTAGGGTTAGTTTTCAGTCTACCACTTGTGAGTTAGTTATTATTCAATTCTAGCGAAGCCTTTGTGATGTTTGAGTTGTGATTTCTGCCATAGTGTTTTAACCGTCTTCGGAAGCAATGGGGTTGTTTCCATCAGTCAAACGTACTACTTTTAGTCATTAAAGTTGATAACATGGAGCGAGGAAAAACTTTTCTTTTCAAAACATTTAATTTTTAATTAATTATTTGAAATGTCCGATTTTTCAAATAAGGTGTAGTCTTTATGACGTCACAAGCGATGAATTTTGGCACGCTTCTCTTTTGGCGCGCTGAATGCTTACGCTTGCTCTCTATCGCGTTTTCAGACTATGATACCAAGGCTTCACTTGATACGCGTCTTATCAGGCTCAGTATTTCAATAAAAGTTGTAGTATGAAACTAATCAAATAAACAAAAAACCTGGTCAGACTCCAGTGACATCTGGTGGATTTTGGGGCAACTTTTAACTATATAAACAACAGATAAGATTATTCTTAAAGAGAATAGTTATTCAAAATTGAGTTCAAAAGTATTTGAGTTAATTTAAAAGTGGTTTTTTTCTTCCTGATTAAAAGGGTTTGAAAAGATATTTTAGGCAAAAAGTGAAAAAATATGAAACTTTGTTTTCAAGAAAAACTAAGTTTTTAAACAAAATCAGATGAATATAAGCTGAGGAAGACAAATCAATGTAAATTCCGTGTATGAAAAATGTTGTGATTAATTACTCCAACTTTTCGCAATAAGCATTTTCAAAATTATTTGAGTAATGTAACTGCAAACCTTCAATAAATATAAATAGGAGTGAGCATTTATTGCAATTTATACATTGAATAACAATTTGAAACGAGTTTAAAAAGAAGTTTTCTGTTCGAAAACGTATGTGAATAAATGTTTTGGAAATACTGTTATTTTTTCTTTTTTTTGGGGGGGGGGTTAGGGCGGGGGGTAATTTCTGCTTCCAATGAGTAAAAAACAAACATTGGAAATTTGGCTCTGAATGAAATAATGCGCAATATTATATAATTAAACATTGCATCTTATGGGCGAAACCATACTGTCTATTGAACGTATGAAAAATGCTTAATAATTTGTATCAAGAAAAAGTATTTTTTTGGTTTTATTATGCAAAAATTAATTACATATGCTTCATCAAGCACAACTGATAAATATATTTATCAGTTAAAACAGAAAGCAAATGAAAGTAGCGATTATTACTCATAATTATTACTAACCCAGGCAACGCCGGATATTTTTGTTAGTTGATAAATATATTTATGGAAACATTCAAAGAGCTTTTAGTATTTTTTTTCTTATACTTTAAAGTTTAATTCAAAATTAGTTATTTCTTAAAAACATATTCTGAAAATGGTGAATAGCTCAATTTGATATCTTTAGTTTTTTTACAATAAGAACTAATAAAATGCACAAAAAATGCATAGAGATACAATTTTTCTAAAGAAAAGTAAGTAGAAAACATATCAAAGAAAAATTTTGCCATAAAACTGATCGTTGGTATCGATCATTATAAATTACAATTTATATCATAAAGAAGTACGTTTTATGTTGAAAAACAAGAAATTTAAATCATTTAAAAGTACATTGAAACAATAATGAATTCACCCGGAAAAACATGCCAATAAAAATTTCAAAAAAGGAAAACATGACAGCTTTTCATTCAAAGATTTTTATAAACCTATACATTCCAGCCTTCAAAAAAATAATAATAAAAATTCCTTCTTTTTTTTTCTTGAACAAAACTTTTGCTTGTTGAAAAAATAAATAAATAAAAATAATAATAAAAAAAGGAAAATTAAATTAAGCTATTTCGTAATCCGCCAAATCAAAACTAAACAGTATTAGGAAGCAACAATGTTACTGTATTCAGCCATTTTAAAATCTTGATGCTCAATTAAGTGTGCCAAACAAAGATTATTCTAAGTAACTTACTCCCCCCAAATCACCTGTTAGGAAAGAGTGCGTAGGAATTAGAGGGCAAATTGAGAGAAATGGGAGTCGACCTTGAGCACTCGAGAGCACTAAGCGTGCAACCTCAAGCGAGTAAGTACAATGCTTCCTTTAGCCCGAGCAGACAATGAGCGTTTGTTTTTCAATAGCGATGCAATGGGATATCGGTACCTTGAGAAAAATCTGCTTCTTCAAGCTCTAATCTACTCTCAGTCTTGTCATATGCACTGGCTTAAACGTATTTCTCATCTTTCTCTGGGGATAGGATTTGCCAAACCTTTGTTTTCCGAGCTTACATTCAGCAAAAGAAAAAAAGAGGGAACAAGATGTAAAATTAATAAAGGAATGAGTTTGTTTTCTGACAAATTAAAGTTTTCGCAATCAAGGTTTACAGTGAAGTTTTGAAACATGGTTTCTATTTTTATGAAACGTTGTTTTCTATTTCGAATTTCTATGCTCTATAGTTGATTATTTGGTGTTTCTAGCAAGAGGTGCGCGCCCTTCCATGCACATGAGGCACATGTGCGCTACCATTCCCATCCAGGCCCGACGAGAGGCCATGTCAGTCTAGTCGGAAACTAGGGGCCCGGGCCGTGGAAGGGGTGAGGGAGGTGGCGACATTACCTCCAAAAAAAAGAAAGAAAAGGAAAGAAAGAAAAAAAAAAGGGGGGGGGGGGAGAGACTCCGAATCAGAGAAAACATAAAGATTAAGTAAACTTTACTCTTTTGATATTTATTGTTGTGGCACTTAATGTAGAGTTAATTGTTTTCTGTTAAGCAGTTTTTATTTTTTCTTTTTTCCTCCACTTTTTTTCTTCTTCCCCCCCTTTTCTTTTACCTCCCTTTTTTCTTGTTTTCCCCCTTTTCTTTTTTCTTCTTTTTTTTGTGGGGAGGGGGGGGGGGCGGGAGGGGCTCGGCGACATAACTTAAAAGGGCTCGGCTCTCTGTGACTCTGTTCCTATCCCGATGAGTGTAACCAACTTTGAAGTTGATGCAACTCATTGGGGCATTACCAAGCGATATTACGAGTAAACTAGTTGACAGTCAACTCAGTTCAGTTTTAACAGTTTGTGGAGCAATTGCTCACATAATTTCGGCCTATTAGAAGAAAAGTTGAATCAACTTAGTTGCCTGAACACAACGAAAGACGCCAGTCAACTAGTTAACGTGCGACATTCCGAACAAAAAGTTTATTCCACTAAAAGATTCATGTGTGAGGCTAAAGAGTTTTAGTTTTACACGAATTTCAGTCTCTCTCTGTCTTCAGATCTTTCGTTCATATTTAATGGCCGATGTAAATTGTCGGTGCAAAAGCATTAACCGCAGAATAAATTGCATTTTCCCCCATTTTCTCTTAGCATACCCCATCAAATCTGTTAGTATCTGATATTTAAATTTCAAAACAAAATGTGCTGCTTATGAATGTTTTTTCCCCCTTTTCAGTTTAATGTGTAGAAATTTTTGTTTAAAAAAATTATCTCTAAATGCTGTAATGAACCAAGTCTAGCGGAGCTGAGCGGTCAGTTTGAGTAGTTATCTTTTTTTTTTCGTTTTTTAAGCTGCCGTATCCCCTGATGTACGCAAAAAATTTCATATCTCTCACTTGAGAAAATCGTGTATTTTTGGGAACAGTGAAAGAGGGGGGGGGGGAGTCAAATGAAGCATTAATAGTGAAATAAAAAGTAAACTTCCCTAGTTTTGCCATTGAGAAAGAAAGAAAAGAGAGAATGATTTATTTATATAGCGTATCCCCGTTTTACCAGCAAGACTCAATTTTCGTAACCGTTAGTCCTAGTCGAACTGCAAAAATGGCCAAAATAACATGTAGAATTAAGATAAGAAAAGTTTGAAGAAAAACAAATCGTGAAAAATACAAAATCTAACTTTTTTTTTATGGTCCATATTTCTCTACAAGTCTCCCAAAAAACAACTCAAACTCAAAAAATGTGACTGTAGTGCGACTAATATTCATCAAGATATGAAATGCAGCGTTTTGTGGCTTACAGGAGTCGAATTGGAGATTTATAAAAAAAAAAAAATAAGGCACTCTTTTGATACAATTTTGAGACATTTTTTCGACAGCAAATGTCCAGAGCCATAAAGCGAACCCCATTATTTTGACATAGGATTCGTTTTTGTTACGGATTGCATTCATGTTAAACGGGGATCCGCTGCGTAAATAGATCATTCTTAATTTTTAAAACTTTTTAGATAAATACGAGTGTCTAAATTTATAGCGAGATTCATTTTAATGGAAATTTTGACATACGTTTATCACTCACTGTGACTGTCACGTGGGCATCCATTCCACATCAATATGGACGTCCTGTGGCTGGTCGGTGGTCGAAAAATAAACGAAATTTCAAACTTACTCAAAACTGCTCTTTTCGATCTCATTCAATTAACACGTGATTTGATTAGCATGCATGGATTAAAAAAACTACGGGAGAATAGATTTTTATTGCTACCACCTAATGTTATATATGTAACTTTCCTTACTTGTATCTGGGGTTAATTTTTTCTGCGGCTTCCATGACTTGCAGGAAGTTGGATCTTCGAGGCATGGCAAGGGTGATGGTATGGATCTCGTTCTTCTCCCCGCCGATCCACAGCGAATAATGGACGTTGATCAGTTTATTTTTCTTCGTCGGTTGCCTCTCCGCTTCTGCAAAGATATCGACATTAATCACAACAAAACAAACGAACGTAGCTTATATTCATTATGCAATCACTTATTTATTTTGAAAATTTCTTTTAATCTGAGTTTTTTTTTACTACCTTTTACAAAAAAGGAAGTATTGAATTCGCGAAAAAATGTTCGCTCTAGAATCGACCTTAATTTCCATTTTACTCACCCCCGAATGAATGTTGAGTTTTTTTTCGACTCGACCACACGTGGATAAGTGCCTAAGAATGTACAGACACGTGAAATATCCATTTTGACCATTCCCGAGTTAATTACAACGAGTTTTCTCGTGACGTCTGTATGTCGCATAACTCAAGAACGGTATGTCTTAGAAAGTTGAAATTTGGTACGTAGACTCCTAGTAGGGTCTAGTTGTGCCCCTCCCTTTTTGGTTGCATTCGGATGTTTCTAAAGGGGTCTTTTGCTCCTTTTTTTGGTGGAAATCATTGTTAATTTTGATGTAAACTCAAGTGGTGTTATAATTTGGCGGACACTTGGCGATATATCGCCAGTATTTTAGTCGCTAACTTGGCAACAAATTTGGCGATTTCTTTTTTTTTTTTAATCTGGTTTCAAATTAGCCATTGTTGGTGATATTTCGAGAGTAAACTATTGAATCACATTGAAAATGCCAATAATGGGGAAATGACATTAAATTGGAGTAAAAGGAAGTCATGTGATGCACACATCAGCTCGTTTTTTTTTTCTTTTCGTTCTCCTTTTTTTAGTACACTACAGCAGCGCTAGGCAACCCGTCGATTGTATCGACCGGTCGATCTCGAGCCTGTTCTCAGTCAATCACGATAACTCTGCATCCATTTTTTTTTTTGTCAGAGAAAAAATATTATTTTCTGGGGAAAAAATTAGGCTCAACTTCTAAATCAAAAATTAATCAAATATTTTTCGAAACTTGTTACAATCGCTGGAAGAACATACTTCATAGTTTTCAGGGCTTTCGCTCTTGAAACATTTTCACAAACGTTGCTATGAATTTACAGATGAAACTTGGCACGAATCTTTTAAATTTTTCAAGTAGGAAAACATTGCCTTGAATGAGATTTTACTAGGGGCCAGCCGAGTAACAAATAGGAGGTTCTTCCCCCTCTACCGCCCCCCCCCTCCCTCCGAAGTCGGTCGTAGTGTTCACCAAACTTGGAAATTAGACCGGTTAGTTTAGGTTGTCTTTCGCGTTACGATGTAGCTCTAATAAGATGAGCCCTCCGCTGTGATCCCTAAAAGAGGTAGAAATTTTCAAGGTCATACTCAACTAATCAGAGCAACGCTATAACCCTCGTGGGCAATATGTAAGTGTTAAGGCGAAGTTACAGAGACGTCACTGCAAGTCACGTAATTGCAAAGCAGTTGCGACAATTTGTGACCGTTGACTAAGTTACATTATGAAGACGTCTCTGCGGACTGACTTACAGCGATGTTTTGCGACTGTCACGAGACCTTATGTTACCATCACACGACTTTCACAGAATGGTCCCATTTTCATCAGGGCCTGATTACTGAATAGGCCAACTAGGCCATGGCCTAGGACCCCCGCTCTTTAGGGGCGCCCAAATCGCCAAAATCCTTTTTATACAATGGCTAAAATTGTAAGGTTTAACTATTTAGGGGTCCCCAAAAAAGCATTTGGCCTAGCGCTCCCTAATACATTAATCGGGCCCTGATTTTCATCACTGTGCTGTTAGAGAAATTGACTCTTATAGCGAGTCATGTTTGAAGATCCTAAACTAGTTCATTGATATTAGGGGTCAGAATGTAAGATATGAAGGTCTTTGATTAAAGCATCTAGCCCCCAAGTAAAGTTAGTAATACGTTCTTTGAAAGCTACTCATGGGCGGATTTATGGGGGGGCAGAGGGGGGAAATGCCCCCCCCCCCAGTTTTGGGAGGACTTTATGTAGTAACAACACATTTTCCAAAAATTAAAATAAAAAAAAAATCATTATTTTTTTGTTTTTGAATAGTTTAGAAGAGCATGGGTGGATTTATAGGGGAGACAAAGGGTGCAATGCCCCCCAGTTTTGAGAGAAGTTAATATAGTAGCAACTTATCCTTCCAAAATCTTATAACAAAAAAAAAAACATGATTTTTTCGTTTTTGAATAGTTCAATGAAAATGAAGAGAATAGCAAATGTTCTTTTCTGAAGGGAGAAAAAAAAAGGAAAAAGAAACCGAACATTAAATGTTAAATACAAATAGTACAGCTGTGACTGGGGGTACTGAAAATTGGTCTAAATTCACTATTTTGGACTGAAAACCATTTGGGCAAGTATATGAATGAAAATATAGGCTAAACGAGCTATGCATTCAGCTGCAACACTTATAATAATTAACGTTTGGGACCCTCCCCTCCCCCTCCCCAATTTGCGCTAATATAATGATCTACTCGTTACAATTTGTTTTCTCTTTTCAGAATGCTTGTTTTCAATTTGCGTGATTTCAAAAACTAGATGTTTTGGGTTGTTACAAACGAAAGATTTTGAAGAACCTTCTGGCATCATACGTTCAAATGAAAGTGGCTGATTTGAAATGTATGCTATTGCAAAAGAAGTACATAGCTAAAAGGTTTTTGTATAGCAAAATACTATCAAATGTAACAGTTAACACCATACTCAACGAATGTATATAACAATGAAACAAAAAACTGGGGAAAATTGTCCAACCATTGAACAAACAGAACGTAAAATCACTGTAAACAATGCGTTAATTTTTAGGGGGAAAAAATAGGAATCTCAATCTCTAGCAGTTCAAAATTAAATTTCTGATTTTCCAGAATCATACATTGTAAGGAAAACGTCTGAATAAAAGAAAAAGTGAGGGAGATATATTTCCGGCACGAAAGCTTTGCACAATTCTTGTAAGATCGCATTATTACCTGATGAAATGTTTTTCTAATGGTGTTTTCTTTATTTTTTAAAGGAAGAAATTTGTATATATGAAACTAATAGTTAGTACTTCATGCGCTTGGAAAATTTTCGGCTTGTCTTTTTTTTTCTTTTTTTGAGAAAGAAAAGTAAATACTATCACAAACTGAATAAATTTCAGTTATCTGAACGTTCTGATTAATTGAATCTTTTTACTTAGGAAAATACCATTTTCCTTACTTTCTAAATACTCTTTAAAAATTAAGGTAAGTCATAATCATCTAAGTCTAAATGAGGCAGTTATTGTCATTATTGAAATCTGAGTAAATCAATCATCAAAAATTTTGGAAAAATTTGCTGAAATTTGATTAAAAACCGATAAAAACCTTACACAGAGTGGTAAAATCGCAAAAATCCTTTAACTGTAAAAACTGACGAATTTTCGTTAAAATTACAAAAAATCAAACAACAATCTGCGGGTAAAAGTGAATTACATGCAGGGCCGGATTTGCCTATAAGATAAACAAACTATAGCTTAGCGCCCCTGCTTTGAAATGGACCCCTAACTCACAAAAAATTGCCAATTCGTTCCTTAAAAAAATGGAAAATGCTTGAAAAACTAATTCATTTTCAAGTACTTGAAAACATTGAATATTTGGAAACGTGTGCCTACAAACCTTAAATTTTAAAATTTCTAACAAATTGTAGGGGGAGGAATGCCAAAATGTGTCAAATTCAGCTCCTTGCTACATTTTGCATCAAAAATGTAAAAATCATAGTTCTTGCGTTTGTAACATATCATATTACTTGAAATAATTTTTTTTTGTGACTGACATGCTTCATATCTTGCTATTTGTTTAATCCCGAATGCAGAATTTTGGAAATTCTTTTGTATTGATTGCTTTTATCTTACTTTTACTGCATATTGTTAATCTGTTTAGCCCGGAAAAAAATGATACACTACCCCTATTCCCTTTCGTTTTCTGCACTACTTATAATAAAAAAAAAGTTGTAATGAGAAATTAAAGTTTATTTTTTCTTTTAAACTTAAAATAGGTGTTTCTTACAAAGTTTGAACAATACCGTACATACAACTGTATAATCTACTACTCAATTTTAGAGACTGGAAAGTGCAAATTATTGGTTCTAAAATCCCTGAAAGAATTGGCGTAGTATAGCCTACTAGGGCTCTTGAGCCAAAAACCCAATCTAACTAAACAAACCTTGAAAATAATTAGACAAGTCTTTGAAACTCCTAAGCAAAATGTGCTTCAATTTTATTTCTTATCAAGTGTATAAATTAAGAATTGTTCAAATGGGTAGTATGTTACTCTCTTTATACCTATTCTCTAAACCTGTGCACTATTTCTTTTAAAGTATTAACTTGCATCACAAAGCACTTTTAAAGCGTAAAACTTTTTTTAAAAAATGATTTGCCTATTATTTCCAATTAACCCTTATAAGACTTTAAAATGCAGAATTTTATATCCATTTTATATAATTTCCTCCAGAGACCCCCAGGCCCCCTAAAGTTGGAGATATTCCCTATTGCGTCTTCTATTGCGTCACTCTTTTAATACCAGCTCCCTCTCTTTTAAGGTCAATTCAAAAAGGACAGCATGATTACACACAGTAATGAAAACGGCACATAAAGAAGTAAAGAATGGCCTTATGCATCACAGAAAACAGATAAAAACATGGGAGGGGGGAGGGCAATTAAAAATGTTGCTCCAAAAAAAAAAAAAAAAAATCCTGCCCCCCCCCCAAGAACTCAGTCCTAAATCCGCCTATGAAGCTACTGCGTTGCGTTGGAATGCCAGAACATTTTCCACCTTGAAAAGAGGGTTCCTTATGACCTTGAAACAAGTAATCTTGCAACTTGGTACTTGAACAGCATTGAATTCCTCGCTAATTTGTTCTGCACAGAGGTAAAAATTTTATTTCTTAAAATTTCTGGGTTTCTTGATAGAATGTAGCAAGATGTACGTTACTATCTCGCTACGTTTTTTAATATCACTCTTAAACGCGTCGGACAGTTTTACGACACCTTGCTTGTTTCGTAGGTGCTCGGAGCCAGTATAATGGAATGAGTTTTAATGTTAAAGATCGAAATCCCTTACCTGTGCCCTGGGTCCCATAAGGATCCACTTTGCAGTTCTTGTTGCGGAGGGAGGCGAGACTCTTCATGTTGAGGGCAGGTAATACGTAGTAGTTGTCCAAATCGTTCCCGAAACTTCCTTGCCGGTCTTGCTTGAGAAGTAGGTAAGTCATTGCCCGACCCTTGCTCGATTCAGTTCCCGCCTCCTCGGCTGCGATTAGAGCCTATGTGGAATCGAGAACAGAAAAAATTTAAGTATTATTCGGAGAAATCAAGTAGAAAATAAAATCAAAAAATTAATTTGAATTTTGACACTTTGAATTCAAATTATGTTTTTCGCAATCACGAGTGTGTGTATGTAGGCGAGTGTGTTTGTGTGTGGGGGGTATGTGTGTTTGTGTGTAGAGGGTATGTGTATGTGTGTGTAGGCATGTGTGTTTGTGTCTGTGTGCTGGCATAAGTGTGTGGGTAGTTGTGTCTGTGTGTGTGGGGGGGGGGGGGTATGTGTATGTGTGTAGGTATATGTGTTTGTGTCTGTGTGCAGGCATGAATGTGTGATAGTTGTGTGTATGTGTGTGCATGTTTTTGTGTATGTGTGGGTGTCTGTATGTATGCATGTGTGTATGTGTTTGTATGTGTGTGTGCAGTTGTGTATGTATGCGCGTGTGTGTAGGACATGGATGCAACCTGGAGACTGCTTTCACTATAGGAGCAGCATCGTGAGGAGCCCGTCGACGGTGTTGCTGCGGAGGGTGGCGGTGGGAAATAAAATCAAAGGACATCAAAACAGTCAAATGAGAACAATAAGCAATCGTGATTGCTCAGAAACATACTGCACCAAGAGCTATACTGCAGACCTAACCAAGACCGCAGCTAGGGGATGAGGGTTATAACTTCAAACAAACCTTGGTTTTGAACCATATTGCATTTCGTAGTATGAAAATATTTTTACAAGCAAGGACTATTTGATGAATTTCCCCAGGAAAAATGTTGCCTTGTTACAACCAAAACTTCCACCCTGCTCCCAGTAAAAATTACGTCTGCGATAGTGACTCTAGCAGATGTGACAGGTCAGTGAATAATTTTTACTTGAAGGTTTACTAGACACAAGATCTAAGTAATTTTTTGAGCGAGCTTTCATTCATAACTCTTACATAACAATTAGATATCTTTGTGTCAATTGGTTTATCAAACAGTGCACTAGTCGACCCGTGCGGAACTCCGCACTGTGAAACACAAAAAAAAAAGGGCATGTAATTTGAAGACATCGGCAACAAAACCTCATTAAATCCAACGTTGTGATAATGTGATCATCACTCACCTTTTGGTTGTACGTATTTTCAATGCAAACATAGGTATCATTAAAAGTGTGACTGAGAGACTCGTGAAAAAGCAGTAATTGTGCATGTGAAAAAACGGGTTGTGGCAAATACAGTCCTGCCTATGTGAGAATCTGACGGAAAAAAAAAAGAAACAAAAAAGAGATTTATTGGCACGGATTTGAATTGGCGCCATTCTGATTAACAGCACGGCATTCTAACCTTTCGAGCAGTTGTGCCTTCGTTTTCGAATGCTATTCATTGAAGTAATGTGTAATAAAAAACAGCAAAAAAGCTTTTTGCAAAAAAAAAAAAAAAGAAAAGAAAAAAACCCATGCGTCTATGTTTTGTCATTAGCCAGCATGATACGCTTTAAAATTACTCGTAAAACATGGAATTTGATTAAGGAATGAGATAGATTTCGCGTAGCAGTTGAAACAAATATTCTAGGAAATAATAAATTAGATTGAAAATAAGTGTTTTTATTTTTGAAAATTGATACAATTTCGCATAAGAGGCAGCTTTAACCGTTACGGCTTGAATGCCAGCACATGTCTTTCTTTTAATCGAATATTTAAAATTCAAAATCAAAACCAGTTGAACTGAATCCATTTTTTAAGTGTAATTTTTTGAACATAGACAAAATGTACAACCCCCCCCCCCCCCCAAAGCAGAGGAGTAGAAAATGATTTCTTACTAATGAAGTTAATAATAATTTTAATATTTTACATGGTATTCGAATAAACAGTTAAAGGTTTACTGGATGAAACTCATAATTTCAATTTGGCGTAGTATTTTTTCATTTATACAACAGGTCGAACACTGCTATGAGAAAAATATACATATCAGCATAAAATGAAAAAGTTTTTCTGCATAAAAAAGATTCCTTGAGAACTGAATTTTAAAATCTAATACTTCTTTTATGCTTACATTATGCTTAGTGGTCTGAACGGAGTCCAAGCTTTAAAAAAAAAGAAAGAACACCCTTCGATTAATCGTCAACTTATATGAATAATAACCGTAGCCTGCATAAAGGAGTCGAAACGCTAAGTAGCTTTCCCGTTGAATTTATTTTATTGTCTTACGTGTGACGAGTGTTATCTGTTGTATGTTATGAGTACATGTAATGCGTAATATTAATCTAAATTAGCTATAATGTCGGACAGTCCGGGCGGGCCCGAAGTTCAGCTAGTTTATAGCCGGACGCTGGACCGAAAAACAACTTATCAATTTCACCGAACAACTAAGTCAGTGCTTTTAAGCTTTAATAAAAAAAAAATAATGATAAATAAAAACAGTTTAATTGTAGATTTTTTTCTGCCGAAAGCGACGCAAAAAATTAGAAAATTGTATTAAAATTTTGCTTAAAAAAATCTGCATTAGAACTACAGGCTGCATCAAGGTTTTGCAACAGCAAGGGGCGTTTCCGAAAAAGTGATTTTTAGACCATAAGTCTTTTTTTCATCATTAGCCGGCCCGTTAAGCTTTAAAATGAGGGGGGGAATTTCTTCAAGAAATGAGAAGGATCTCGCATACCGACAGAAAAATAATCCACAGAAATAATATATAAGATGAGTTATTGAAGAAAAGCGTTTTTATTTTTTAAAATTTATACAATTTGTTATCGCAGGCGGCTTGAACCGTTATGGCTTAGATGGCAGCATGTGTTCATCATTTAACCAAACGGTTAAAATACAAAATCAGCTGAACTATGTTAGCTTTTCGAATGTAGTAAAATGCGACTGTCTATTTGTTTTTTTGCCGAAAGGAAAAAAAAAAGATATTTTACCCATCAAGTTGTTAGTAATTTTAATGCTTTACTTCATATTCTAATAAATATTTAATAGTTTAACTAAATGAAAAGCGTCATTTCAATTTGTGGTAGAAGTTTTTTTTTATTTGTACAAAGGGTCAAAAACGGTCATTAGAAGAATCTACATTTCAGCATGCGACTCTTTTCTTTATTCTTTTTTTTTTCTGAACAAAAAACTATTTCATTGTACATTGTAGTCTGAAATCTTGAACCTGATACCTATATTTTCGCTTACATTATGCTTTAGATTTCTGACCGGAGTCAAAGCTTCAAAAAAAAAAAAACAATTAAGAATTGATATAGTTACATGTTGCATCAAGTTTTCGTAACAGCAAAGGGCGTATCCATCTCATTTATTTTGTTATCTCACTTGTATTAGTTATTGTTTTTATGTGTTCATGTAATGCGTGATATTTCTCTAATTTTTTGATGCAGATCGTCCGGGCCGGGCCCGAACACTCGTTCTTCTGGTTGCCATTCAAACGCTCTGCCAATCGAGCTATTCAGCTCTGTTGTATATAGCGCAAGTTAAACTTATAAATTTAACCGAAAACCTCAATGCGGTGCTTTAAAACATGTTTTTTTGACAGAAAAAAAAAAAAAAAAAACAATTTTTGGACCGTGGGTCTATTTTTCGTCATTAGCCTGCACGATAAGCTTTAAAAGAGATGTAAATCAAAGAAATCGATCAAGAATTGAGGAAGATCTCGCATAGGAGCAAAAAACAGGGTACAGAAATAATATATAAGGATTTTATTTTTGTAGCTTGCGAATTTCCAGTGATAATAACAAGTAGCTTTTCATCAAGACACAAGAACCAGCTTCAGGGGTACAGCGAATGGCAGGTATCATTAAGGTGACATACGCATTTAGTTAACAACGATTCATGTTCTATGTAGTATTCATTTAAATTAAGTAAACAAATTCTTTTTCTCGGTAACCAGAAAAACAAAAGTGTCGGCGGATGAATAGCAAGATAAGAGGGATTATTTGAGGATGGCAGGGGATGGGTAGGGGCTCTAGGCAAGACTAGAGGGAATTTTAGAGATTTTTATAGTTACCAATCACTTGTTTAGCTAATGTTATTCAACTTTTACCACCCATTTGAAAACTCATAAACTGTCTTAATTTAAAAAAAATTCTACAGTACTAAATTTCGCCAATACATATGTAACTAAAACATGTCTACACTGTAAAAAATCTCGGAAAACTCTGCTGAATATACAAAAAAGTTTTCCGTAATACACAGATTCGTACGCCCTCCGCAGTTTTCTGCTATAATCAAAAACGTTTCCCGTTTAGCAAGAAAGTAAGAGTCGACGCATGCGCAGGTGACACGGCAATTTTATAGTCCAGCAGCAATTCTAAACTGAAACTTTCGAAAGCACGCAATGAAAACAACTGCTGACTCATGTATGCAAAGTAACACTCATCAAGGGGATTAGTAGAAGTTTTGTTCCTCGCATGAGTTCACTGAAGATAATGTTAAAGTCTTATATTTTCTTGCTTATGTATCGTCATGAGATTGAATTTGAAGCTATGTCACTTATTTTTAAGTACGAAGTGCAAATTCTCGACGCATGCTCGCGGAAGGAATACTAACTGAAATTAAAAACCAAATAATTGCCGAGAGGACGCCATGTAACTTCATTGCGTCGCATAACTTGTGTAGGTAATTTTTCTTGGATACTTTTCTTCTTTCTACCAAATGGGTAATTTTTGTTGGCAGAATTTTATTCTGTCATAAAAATCACCTTTTTGGTGACCAAAGCCTGCAAAAGACCACCACCGACGAATAGGTAAGTCGCTTTGCAACTCTATTACTTTAAAGAGATTTAGTTCATATAAATCTCGTTAAAAAAAACTATTTTCTTCAGTATAATTTTTTCGTTGTGAACTATTGCAATTTGAAAATATTTTACATTACATAGAACACATATTTAAAGTGCAAGTGTGTCTAGTTTTATTCTGTAAAATTTATGAATTGAAGATTATAAAAAAATTTAAATAAGTGTTATTGTTGTTTTTATGTGTCAATCTCAGTTAATATTTGGCTGAACATTTATGTATCAAGCATTATGAATTAAATGTTTTTTTTTTTTTTTTTTTTTTTTTTTTTTTTTTTTATTTCCAATGGCTGGCAGGAAGAAAAGGTTACAAAGAACAAAATAGCAAAAACAAACACAATACACAGAACAAGGAAAAATACAGAAACAATAGGGTGAAATATTTAGCTGCCGATACGCTCTCTTGCTTCCCAATAACGGTCACACAGGCTACGTCTGGAAAGCTGGGTGCAAGTGTGCAGGTGACGAATGTCCATTTCTTCGTTTGAATTGCAAAGGGGACAATTGGGACTCTTCACAATCCTTAAGCGGTAAAGATGTTTTGGTAAACAGTCATGGCCAGTTAAAAGTCGAAACAAAGCCACTGACTCTGCTCTTGGTGCTGAAGGGACAAAATCACGGTTTATAAACCAAGCTTTGTGGTTGCTTCTAGCTTTTAGGTCTTGCCAAAAAAAAAACTCTTGATTTTTTTCTCATATATAACTTTATTGCATTGAATGAGACTGGCTCATTTGGTAGTTGAATAATAGCAGACCCCCTCTTGGCCAGAGCATCAGCAAGCTCATTTCCTCTAATCCCACAGTGTGCAGGGATCCACTGCAACACCACTTTTATATTCTGCTGCACCAGATCGTTAATGAAACTGCGACATTCAGAAATTTCCTGCGATTTGCAGCTAGCATTTAAATGTTATAATATGCAAATTGTCAGGTTTGATAGTTTGTCTTTAAGGTTGCATGTTTTCATTCTCTTGTAAACAGTGTAGCTAGATTGTATGGAGTAAAAAAAAAAACTATCTCTTGTAATTAGGAACATAGTGCTTCAGTATTATCTAAATGACGATATCTCTTTAAATATTTGCATTAGCGAAACGCTTTAAATTAGTTAAATGTGTATTAATTTATTTAAAAAATAAATACATATATGTATTTAAAAGTGTCTTCATTTTTTTCGTTTTACGAGCCTCAATTTTACTAAAAGCAAAAAAAAAAAAAAAAAGACTTAATAAAATAATTTTGTATTTTTACACCATATTAAAGTATTTGACTTATAATTTATATGATACTTTGATTTATAATGTATATGATACTTTGATTTATAATGTATATGATGTTGCTTTTTCAAGGGGGGGGGGGCGCTTCATAGCATTTTATGGGTGCACCATCACTCTTATGGTGGGGGGGGGGGTATTCTCGTATATATGAAATGGAATAATCATGTAATAGAGTTCAATGTTTTAATAAATAAAATATATAATGCATTTTGCGCACACTGTAAAAATAAAATCAGTAACCTATTTTGAGTAAGTATTTATATTTGTGATGAGCTGGAAAAGGGCAAGAACAGAAGAATCAATCCGAATGGTTCCAGCAGAGGGACTTGGTGTCATATTTAAATTCATCAATTTCTCTGTTGGTACTTTTCGGTACACTTTGTTCGTCAGAGAAATTGACTTGAGGTGAACGAATTCCGGAACGCGAAGGGTAGGTAAGTCCTGTCAAATTTTATCCAAAGATAAAAGCTATCAAGTTTGATACAAGATATGTTTTTAAATTCTGCATTAAAAATACAATATGTTGATAGTTTTGTCTTGAAAATATTGAGAGAAAAACTGAAGTTTAAGATTGTTTAACAAACAATCCCCACTTTTCAGAAGGTACCCCCACTCCAATTCCCCGACGATTTTGTGATTAGGAATGAAACTAGTAGATTATTTCATAATTTTTCAAAAATTTATAACTGTGCATATGTTATGCTGTTAACCATGCTATTTGTCATTAGAAATTCCAAAAAAATAATAATAAAATCCACGAATGATTCTAAAATTGCTTGTATTATTGCTCTTAGATATGAAAGAATTCAAACTGATATGGTATGCAATACTATAATAAGGAATTATATTTTAGAAAAAATCACGGAAAAAGGATTCCGAAATTCTCGGAAACGTTTTTGAAAATTGTTTGGAGAATTCCGAAATACTCGGAAACGTTTTCGAAACTTTCATGAACCACAGCTGCACAGAATACTCAGAAACATTTCTGGAAACTACGGAAAGAGGATTCCGAAATACTCAGAAACGTTTCTGAAAATTACGGAAAGAGGATTCCGAAATACTCAGACACGTTTCTGGACATTACAGAAAGAGGATTCCGAAATACTCAGATACGTTTCCGGACATTACAGAAAGAGAATTCCGAAATACTCAGAAACGTTTTCGAAAATTTCATGAACCGCAGCTGCACGATATACTCAGAAACGTTTCCGAATTTTTTTTACAGTGTAGTAAATGCGTAAAATACTGGAAACAGACAGCTTTTGTTGGTATAAGTGTCGTTGAAGAATAGTAAATTTAAGTGTTACCTGTAGAGCTAAAGCGGTGCTGTAAAGAGTGCCGAAACTGCCATCCGATTGTTGCCACTCACTGATGTTCTTCGCTACATCCGTCTTCAGTAACTTCCACTCGTCGATATTCGTCGTGTCTCCCTGTGTTCTGCAGGATATGGCTAGTAAGGCATACGCTTGAACATCTGCAATATGTTCAAGGAATTAATTGATACAAAAAAAGATCATAAAACAGTTGCCTGTTTCAACAACTAGCATCATGCGTTAAATTATAAGCAAAATTATTCACAAAAAAAAACCAAAAATTTTTTTCCTTGTCGTTTTATTTATATCTGCGAATCAAACTATACAACAAATTTTAGAATGATGAAAAGATTTCTATCCACTTTTGTTCATAATTGGCTTTTGCGAAAGAAAAAAAAAATGACCTACAAATTTTTGGGAAGAATCGGCATACTTTAGGGGGTCATCACACTCAAAAAGAAAAGATGAAGAAGAGAGAAAGAAAGAAAGAAAAGAAAGAAAAAGAATAGAAAGAAAAAGAAAAGAAAGAAAAAAAAGTAGAAAAAAGTTATCAAGAACTAGAAATTTCAGGTTGATAAAAAGTGGACGTGATTGAACTACATGAACTATAAAAAGAATTAGCTGAGTTAATAAAATACTTCAGTTTCGCACACAAAGTTTAAATAGCTTCTTCAAAGAATAACTATTATTATATTTTTACTAAAAAAGTTAAGAGGGATTTTTTTTTTTTAATTGAAAAGTATTACCAATAAAGTATGGAATTAATGTGAAGAAACAATGTTGCTCTCATGCAACGTTTATGTTTCCCCAAGCATGATTTTTTTTTTTTTATTTTGTAGTTCTTTTTAAAATGTTGGTTTCCATAGTATATATTCTCTTAACATCTATTGTTGGTTCACATTTTACGCTCTTTCACGTGAAAAAAAAATATTTGCCTTACTTTTCAGTCTGTATTGTCAAAGTGCCAGTTAGATTTTCAAGGAGCTAAAGAAATCTGATGTGAACACATAGAGTAAAGAAATTACATAGAGAGGCCTCGCTATACTAAGAAATTGAAGCCGGAAGTTGCACCGCTGTATCCCAACATCCTTAGCTTCTTGGGATACATCTTGATTCAAAACACTTTATTACTGAATCTCAATTGGTTGTTAATTTAAACTTAGATATCGTTGCAAGTTTATGAAGCACGTTTTTGAAATTGCATTAAAACATGAATTAAAATGCAAACCAATCCGCCAGCTACTTTATACGGTCCGATTGGTAAAAACTATTCTCGCGAAGCGATCATGTTATCATAACCCCTCTCATCATTGCACCGCTGTATCCCATAATTCCGGCTTCAATTTCATCTCCTTTTTACTATAGACGAGGCCTCTCTATGTATACTTCTTTACTCTATGTGTGGACCCTACATGACTTCTTTATCTGAAAATAAATGTCTGAGTGTAGTCATGTACGCACATTGGAAGTAATGCTCTTTAGAGGTATAATATATTTCTCTCTTTCTTTTCTTTTTTTTTTCACAAATTTTCAGACACCTCTGCCTGTGAAGTATGGTAAATATAGCGAGCAGCTTTTTCAAATGTAAATAAATACATCTGAAATCGATAAATTACAACAACGGAAACGAAACAGAATGAGCAAAAGAATCAAAAATACATTATAAAAATTATTTACAATGAGCCGGAAGGTCATTTTACATTTCACCCTCCCCCCCCCCCCTAGTTTAGTGCGAACTAAAGCAGAAAAGAGAGTTTTTATAGAGATTCAACGTGTATACAAGGTTAAATCCCTGATGAACGGAAATTTCACAAAACTTTTCGGAACCGTGTCCCATCCTGTTAGGTGATGTTGAAGTTATATCGCCAAATGTCATAAAATTGCCATTTCTATCGCCAATTCCTTGTAGATAAGAATGAACGAATTCTGTAAAGGTTGTTTTGCATCTTACAAAAATTTATTAATAAAAGGAAACTGTGTTGCAGAAGTTTAACCGTCATGTATGCATTGAATGACTTTTAATGACCTTTGATTTTTTAGCACATTGACAAGATTCGAACAAATATGTTAAATTCTTCGAAATATGTTGACGCTACAGTTTCTTGCTCGCACGCTTTCTTTGGTTTTCCTGTTTATGTGATATCGCTCAAGCGTGAATCTCAAGTTGTTTCTTTCAAACTTATTGTCCTTTATTTGTTTATTCACATTCTTCAAGTATCATCTTCATATCTCAATGATTTGATACTTGTAAATATCGAAAAGATTTGGATATATCTTTATAGCAAACTAGCAGTACCCGCACAGCGATGCCCGTGCTAAAAAACTTAATGGAAGTCCGTTGAATGAAAAAAAAAATTGACGCCCTCTCCCCCTCTGATGTAAAATGATCATTTTTCTTTGTATAAAATGCGTACACATTTTTTCAAAGAAAAAAAAACCTATTAAGGTTTCTTTGGAATTTAAAACTTTTCGTCAAATCATTAAATTAAATTTACAGTTGCTTTAAAACTCAATTTAGCGAGTGAAGCGGTTTTTACTACAATTTAAAATATTTCGCAAATAAACAAAAAAAAAAAAAAAAAAGATATCAAATAATATCTTTCAAATGTAAAAATAGTTCCGCAACTCTATTGTTTATCGCCAAACTCGCCCAGCAACCACGCTCTCATAATCCATCCGTCTAACGAAAAAAAAAAAAATCTAATTTGAATTCTGAAACTTTGAATTCAAATTATGTTTTTCGCAATCACGAGTATGTGTATGTAGGCGTGTGTGTTTGTGTGTGGGGGTATGTGTTTGTGTGTACGGGTTATGTGTATGTGTGTGTAGGCATGTGTGTTTGTGTCTGTGTGCAAGCATGAATATGTGGATAGTTGTGTGTATGTTTTTGTGTGTGTATGTGCGGGTGTCTGTATGTATGCGTGTATGTATGTGTTTGTATGCGTGTGTGTATGTGTTTGTGCAGGTGTATGTGTGTGCATGTGTTTCTGTGTGTGTGTGAGTAGTTGTGTATGTATGCGCGTGCGTGTAGGACATGGATGCAACCTGGAGACGGCTTTCGCTAGGGGTGCAGCATCGTGAGGAGCACGTCGACGGTGATGGTGCGGAGGGTGGCGGTGGGAAAAATCAAAGGAACGTCAAAAACAGTCAAGTGAGAACAATAAGCAATCGTGATTGCTCAAAAAACATCCAGTGGAACATTCAAAATCATCGTCAGAAAAAAGGGAGAAACTGTCGTACATTTGCCCAACCCCCGCGTTGCGGAGTCTGCGGGGATGAAGTTCGTTTAAAATATGTACACCTTATCACAGTTCAAAACCCTAAACGAAGCGAGATATTTTTAGTATAACTAATCGCAAAAATGTTTTTGTTTTGAAAATAAATGTAAAGATTAAATGCTGTTTTGAATATATATTGTTTACAATGTCATTGGTATTCTATTGTATTGTTAAACTCACCTTTCGTTAGGAGATTGCGTTATGTTGCGACGATCATCCATCTTCTGTTAGTTTCATTACTTTTTCTACTATCACTTAACGCTTAAAGCTGACCCAAAGAGTAAAGAAACAGAATTTCCCCGAGCATGCGCGCTGTTGTCGTACGCGCGAACGAAAGGAATGCCAGGCGAGAGTTGCGCCGTTACGCGTTATGTGACAAATCGGTTTACCCTCCCATAAGAAGTTATCACTTCAGAAGCATCCCAAACTTCCACCTCCCAACATCATTTAAGTTCTTCTAAAATTACATTTTAAGAGGTCAATTTTGAAAAATTACTGGCGCACCATTGCCTGGATTTTATTCGAAAAAATTGTGAAGTACAGCATTTCACATTCACGGAATTTTAGGCACTGTAATGCGTCGGGCTGAAATTTGTTATGCGGGGGTTTATATCAAGACCCGCTGTTCCTCTCACGATCGGCACATCGAATGTGAAATAACATTATCTCGGATACAAGCAGGGGCGTGCGCAGAAATTTTGGGGCACGTCACAAATGACTTTTCCGGGCCCCCACCCTCCATATTGTTTGTCCCTATATTTCACCCCTAGTTTAAAAAATATTGGGTCCCCTTCAGGCTCGAGCTCGGGTCAACAGGTATCCCTCCCCCCTCCCGTGCACGCCCCTAGATACAAACCAATAGAGGTTCTTTTTAAAATGACTTTGTGACGTGTTGAATCGTTATTAGTTCTCTTCTTTCCGTTGATCATAATAGAAAGAATGAAATTGTGAGGATAATTTAATACTCCTTATCTCAAAAAGTGTTTAATTCCCACTGAGAGCAGCAGGGAAGATGACTAAACGATGCGGCGAACTTCAAAGCGCTGCCGATTCTATGGGTCGGGTCCAGAGGCCTTCGCCTTTCAAAAAGCACCCCGTATCAGCCGCACCCGAAAACAAGAGAAAGAGAAGTGTCCTGTCTTCAGCTTCTATCTTATCTGGGAAGAAGGGAGGCCATTCTCTCAAGCTGTCACATGACACATCTACTTATCCAGCGAGGTTCTTTCGGTTTCCTCCAATGATGGTGTTAATGATAGCGAAAACCGTGAGGCAAAAAGGGTTAACCGTTTAATGCCCATAAGTTTTGTGGGAGAGTATGGACATTATTTATACATAAAATCTTAGAGGAGGAATTAGAAACTGGAGGGAGCAAAGTTCAGTCATTAATTTAGGAAACGTAGAGGCAAAGATCTCAAGCCATACGGTTCAACCAAAGACACGTTTTTCGTGAAACAAGTGAAAGAAACCTGATTTCCTCCAATACTTTATTTTAAAATGTATCACGTGACTTGAGATTCTTGCTTCAACCTTTTTTTCGATCTCAATGCATAAAATTACTAAATGGTGACGTACATATCACGTATGTCAAGTTCTGTGATAAGTTGCTTAGTAGATTTTTTGCTTATGGGTGAAACATATGTGTCTAGTATATGGTGCATAAGAAATACAAAACTACAACTATTTTTCAAGATTTGATTAATTCATTATTCAACTCGAAAATATCTGAATAATTATTCACCATTACCTACGTTTGATCTCCGATTAAAAAAGGTAATTTTGAATAAAGAATGTATGCATAAAAGTATGGATGCAAACGTATTTTATTTGTGATGTTTTCAAACGAAATTATGGTGTGGCACTAAGTAGTTAAGACAGCCGTGGTTCAACTATTTTTAACCTCTTTATTGGGGTAATGGAGAAAGTTCCGGCAGCAGAATTTTCTTCAGCAGTCTGCGACGTAAATTAACAATTCAGAAAATTTCTGCCGGATAATCCAACATTAGATTAATTGCACAATTTAAATCGCCTCCGAGAAATATTTAAAAATAAGATGTAAAACTACAAGTGCGCGCTACCTGTGGGTTATATCTCAGAAAATAAGGTACAAATCTTCATTCGCTGAAATTTAAGTTTTTATTTTTTCATTAAAAAATGTTAGTTTTTTCTTTCTCCTCTAACTAAGAAATAGTCTGCAGATTTTTCCCAGGACCTGTTGTAGATATAGCGTATTTTCATTTTCGGAAGATAGTTAATTTTTCAAAATCCTTGAACTTACTGACATAACTTGAGGGGGGAGAATATATAATGAAATAGGGCTCAATTTCCGATGAATTTTGATATAAAAATCAAGGTAATGGGATTATTTTTTAAGTAGATATTCAACAAAATTAAAACGGGTCATGTAGGTCTGACCAATCAGGTAGAACAATAGAAATCAACACGACAAGAAATATAAACCTCAGTCTGGTCGGAGTGAGAGATGAGCAGCAATCTTTTTGCTTGCTGGAAGAAGTACAGCACAGTTTATTGTTGTATTACTGATTACATTTTGCCTTTTTACATACATAATCAAAGAGATCGTTGTTTCCCATTTAAAGTTTATCCGTACATGGCTCCACATTAGAAACAAATAAAAGCAAATTGACTTCAAGCGATAACAGATGATGACATTAAAATGCGAAAATATATTAGCTAAAAATAAGCCAGCTATGACCGCTACTTTTTTTTCTTTCTAAGCAAATTACTTTCTAAATATTTTCGTCTCTCTTTATTCTTCTGCGACTCTTTTTTAATTCGAAAGGTTTTCGCTTTGAGGCGTTCTGCGCCTTAGTTTATAACGTAAATAAACAAACAGGTTCCAGTTTTGCATGAACCTTAATCAAAAATATCAATTTGAAAAAAAAAAAAAAAGATCATGAGAAGTAACCAAAGTAAACCATTTTATCTGCAAAAAATCGAACAGCATAAAAACGTGTATACGTGCTACAGGAGACACAACGGGCGGAGCGCGGGTCACGCGAAGAGGTCGCTTTTATCAGGACTGATTCAGGATTGATGAAATGTAATCGAAAGATCGACGAAGACGTGACTCAGCCAGCATTCGAACCCTGAGAAACGACATTCAGATCACAGTCGGATGACGAGATTGAATGTTTTGAATTTAAGAAAAGAAAAAGAGAGAACTACGAAATGAAAATTATTTGGATTGATAAAAGTTACTTCCTTGCGTCTTTCCACGTAAATATATTTTTTGATTGCTTAAACACAGCTACAAAAGATTCTAGAAAAATATATTTTTTTCTTTTTCTTTTCGTATGGATTGCAGTATTAAAACCGCAGCCGTAGAATAGCATTTTCAGTTTTGTAGAAATCTATGCCACATTTTTTGATTTCTTGTGCAAAACTGTACAAAAATCTAGTAAAATAATTTTCCTTTCCGTTTTAGGAGGATTGCAATAATAGAACCCCGCCTATAGGAGAAAACCATTTAAATAGTTTTCGAATTCTTATCCACAACTATTCCAAAATCTTGAAAAATAACATGTTTTTTCTATTTTCCATAGCTGCTATTGCAAACTCTATACCTCCAAGACAACCTTTCGATTCATTGTTGATATAAGAATACTTATATCCAGAGATATCGTTAACGCCTCAAGCATTTCACGCATTGAAAATCGGAAATTCGCTGCAAAATATTATATATTTTCACGTTTTGTACTTTAAATTTCAAGAATCGAGAAAAAAGGGGAAAATAAATGCTATTGGAGTTTTTAACAATGGCATTTGAGTGCTTTGTTTTTTTTTTTAAATATAAAACGCAAAAACCCGAAAAGGTAAAAATCACAAGATGGGTACACACCTCTTTCTTCCCCTACCACTAAAATAATATATATTGTTTTAAATGGAATTGATCAGTGTTATGATCTTATCCAAGATATATCTTTACGTGCTGTAAAAACATTTTGAACATTTGAAACGATAAATGGTGAAAGTATAGCTAAGAAAAGCATGAAAATATTTTCACACATGTTTCAGAATTAAAAGGAACCACTTTTTCAATGAGAAACACGTCTGGAGCTTTCAACGTAGAGTAGCAGTCGTCAATAAAGGGAGAGGAGAAAAAAAAAAAAAAAAAAAAACAGACACCGGAAGACGTCTAAAAAAAGTATTTTACCTGTGAGTTTTTTTTTTTTTTTTTTTTCAATTTCTCTAAGCAGTTGCTTTTCACGGCAAAGAAACGCTGTATTGTTTGTAGTTTTGCTTTATGCGGATCAAAAGAATCCATACCTCACGTCCAACTTCGTCAATAAATAAACGTTATTTATCGCTTGCAAGAAAGATTCAAGCGAGAAGGAATGTAACCAGTTTGACATAAATATGATAATATGAAAATACAATTTCGAATCGCAAAGCTATAACCCTAAAGTCACCAGAAAGGAAATGTTTTTCACTTGGAAGTTCAGTGCCCTCGTCTGTAATTCCAGAAAGAAACCCTCACAGACCAATTAAACTGTCAGCCAACAGTATCCGTTTTCTTGAAAGTAATCCTCATCCGCTCAATATCCCAGGCGAGAAAACAAATGACAAAATAAACTAGTCCTCCTCCTTCTCACTACCTCTCGCCGAACTCTTTTGATATTTATTCAGTAATTTACGTTGAATAAATTTTGTTTTCTCTACCGTCATTCAGGTTAACTTTGAATTACAATAAGGGCTGCAGACTCGGAGTCGGACTGAGTTTGGGGTACAGGAGTCGGGAGTCCAAGGTACAAAATTACAAGAGCAGTAGCGTAACTATGGGGTCTAGCGCCCCTGGCGAACTAAAGAAATTGCTCCCCCTTCCAGGGTCGCCCACATGGGAAGTCACCGGAGGTCATTGTGACCTCAAACAAATTTTTTTTTTTTGAACATTTTGGTTAGTTGATTCGACAATTAGGAGGCAGCATTGTAATTTTTTTTTCTTGTTTTCTTTTTTAGAATCGTTTTCAATGATGCCCAATGTTACTTCTCAGTAGATGTTATGTATGGGTCTCTTTTTCTTGCGAGTTTTTTTTCTTTTTTTTTCATTTCTTAAAAGCATTTTTCAAATTATATGATCAAAAAAAAAAGCTCCTCTTAAATAAAACTTTTTTTAATCAGTTGAAATGTCGCCCCCTGACTGCTGCGCCCCTGGCGAGAGTCACTCCTGCCAACCCCTAGTTACCCTACTTTACAAGAGTCTGAGTCGGTTATTTTCCCTCAAAGTCCGCGACTCTGCCAGTGCTTGTGGAGTCGGAGTCGGACTGATTTTGGGCAAAGAAGTCTGAATCGGAATCAAAGGTTCTTAAATTGTCGGAGTCAAAGGCTTTAAAATTTCCGGACTCAGAGTCGGAGCCGGTCATTTTCCCTCTTTCTCTGCAGCCCTGGTTACAACTTCTCTATTTTATAAACTGTTCCACTCATCCTCATACATATAATAGCGAATAGTAACGCTCCTGACGTCATCAACAATGAAACTCGCTCCACGACATGATAATTTGATAATATTTTTTGGTAATGTTTGACATGTAAGAAATGCTTTACTTTGACGAGGCTGAACTGGATCCGGTATCTTAACTGTTTTACTAGTAAGACTTTCACTCTAAGATAATGAAGAAACAAAAACAATTAATGCTATCTATCGGAGTTTAGGGTTAATCCACTGGTGTTGGGATTAAAATTTCAACTATCAAAATATCACCAAACAGGCAATTGCTTCTCCCAAATGTAGAAGCAATTTTCACACGTCTACCTTGACGGGCTATTTTCTAGTATTTTTATCGTTTTATTGTATTTTTTGTACAAAAAACAAACTTAAGCTTTAAGGTAGAGACGAGTTAAAATGTATTAGCATGTCACTATTTCGACAATTTCCGGAAAAGTCGTTACAAGCTTCTCTTTTCGTTACAGCCAAAGTTCTCTAGAAAAGTTATTGATCTTCTTTGCTTTTGATAAGCTGATAGCTTTTTGTTTGGCAACAAGTTCTATTGAATGGAATTTGTTCAATATGTTTCTCAAAAACTGCCCATTCTTTTGAATCTACTTAATTATTTGCTTTAAAAAATAGCTCCTCTGTTATGAACAGCGCAGTTGGGATCTTTAAAAAACCATGACATGTAAATTCATCATGGTAATTATAAAATATCACTATAAAAGTTTTTTCTCCTTATTAAAATTAACACTGCGTCAGACATGGTTCTATTGGCTCTTCTAACTCATGAATGACCACTTTTCTTGCACAAACAAAAAGGAACCGAAAAAGAAAGGAGCAAATGTATATCTAATCGGCCGATGTTCGCGAAGCAGTTCTTTATCGTGGTCAGATAAAGTTGTCATCGACTTTCAAGTGGAAGTCTGATTTATGGCTTCCTCGATTTGCATGGACCCGCCTTCTCGCTCAATGGGCAGAAGGTGGTTTTTATCTAATAAGGATTCTGTTTATTTGGATGGGGGCTCTAATTGTGTTCGATTCTTTTCATCAGCCTCTCCTTCCGGTTTCCGCAATGAGCCTAAATTTTGTTTTGCTCGTTTTTCTAAACTTTTTGTTTATGGACTCAGTGCGCATATTCTTCTAGCAGTGAAAATAATATTTTGCTTATTGTAAAGAAGTTTATCGTATGGCAACTAAGTACAGGGCGGGGCATTACACTAGATGGTGTCTTTACCTACCACTAAACGTGGTTTTACCGGTTGGATGGAGCCCAGAAGGCCAGCTCTGTTCTTTTGATCCAGGCCAGGAGCAGAGCAACCTCTGATCTAACACCCCCAAGTTATAGATTTGGAATAACAACTTGTGAGACTTTGTGACCACGAGAGATTTAACAGTCACCATTAACGAACACGGAGGGCCTTCGCGTTACACCTAGTAATCTACTAGGCAGTCAAGAGATTCGACTTCCCTTTCGATTACTTACCGGACTTACCGATCGGGCCACCTCGGCCCACTGGCGGAGCAGTGAAATGGTGCTATTTCAAATTACCTGAACATGGTCGAAGTAAAAAATAGTTTTTATTGTATCAAAAAGTAGAGTGGTGCATAAAAATTGCACAAAAGTTTTTTTTTTTTTTTTGAAAATCATTAGAGAAAGATGGGGATCACCGCATTGTCTGCTAACACTTGTCGGAGTGCGTGTGTCGGAGTGCGTCTGTGCTTGTCAGAATAAGCACTCGGTCTATCCCTACATTCTGAGTCAGGCAGAAAAATTCTCACTGACCCGTCAGAGTAGCACTTCTGCTATTGCAGTAATTTCCTCTCGAATCCTCACTTTTAACTTCTGTTGTTTCTGAACGAGTCTTGTAAATGATGGCCTTCAAGGATGGTTGCAAACCTCCTGCTTGAGATATCCGCAGAAAAAAGATCGCATAAGCTGAGTTCAAGGGAAAATACTAAACATATGAGGTTTTTTTCCTTCATTATACCAATTGCATTCTCATTGGCAAGTTGCTGTAATTGATACAAAATCTTTCAAGATTCTGTTGAAAGCGCTATGAACATGTGATCGAAGCAAATAAAAGCACATTGAATAAATTCTGCGGTAAAACTGTACAATTGAAAAAAGAAAAATAATGTCCTTACTCTAAGGGTAAAATAGAGTTTTTTTTTTTTTTTTTTTGTTTCTCGATGTTTGTTTCGCATGCGCTCCTTTTCCACCTGATGTTAAAAATTTGAACTAATGTTTTCTTACTGAAAATTTCTTTTATCCAAGTTTAAATGATTTGAGTGATTTTAAATACAACCATCTTGGCCGTGTTTGAATAAAGCAACTGGTTAGCATGGATTCAAAAAGCAATGACCAGAAGCTTTCTTATCGAGTCACCGGTGTGCCGATCGTAAATGAAAACGTTTTACGGACACTGACCACTACCGTCGTCAACCCGTGAGATCAACTGCCCGCTTTAATAGCTAACTTCATTCAAACCCGACCCGTGTATAGGCTATATTGATTTCATGTTTCCGAAACATCATGTGAAAAAAAAAAAAAAAAGAAAAAAGCATCCAATGCACTACATCCAGTTCCTGGCATTCGTTTCAATTTTGACATCTTGAATTCAAATTATGTTTTTCGCAACGAATTGCGATAGGACCCAACTCGTTCAGTTTCTTGTTTCTACAAATGGCTCCTATCGCCATCATTATATTCCGAAAAGAATAATTTGAATTCTAGACGTCAAAACTTAAATGAATAACAGGAGCTGGATGCTGTTTTTGTCCACAGAAGAATGTGCAAAGTTCGGGGATAAATAAAGTCGATTCCGGGGGACATGGACTACACCACCACCTAGGACGAAGGACGTGCTCGCGGAGGACCGTAGACCAGGGGAATTTTCATTATAAGCATAAGAAAATAAAATCAAAGGAACATCAACTATGGTCAAGTGGAAACAATAAGTAATCGTGAGTGCTCAAAAAGAGGGAATCCTTCCTTACCCAACCATCGTTGTTCTTCGCTCCTCCGGTAAGCCATATTCTTCATCTTTCGGATGTAGGAGTCTGAAAATTCGTTGGCGTTGCAGAGGGCCACGTATGCGATGGGACTCACGAAGAGTCCCCTGGCCTGCCGGTCAGCCATCGCCTTCTTGAGCATCTTCAGCACGTTCACACCGTGGAAGTCCCTCGGATTGTGGCAAGTGGCTATGAGCGCGTGCACGTAGTGCGCCAGTTCGAGCATCTTCATGGGCTTCTCGGAGTGCCTGCAGTGTAGAAAGGAACTTTTCAAAATATGGTCCACCTCAATATTGCTGGCAATCGGCAAAATGCAAAAATCAAGCAATTTATACACACACCGCTTGCAAAATTGAAAAGATACTCCACGAAGAGAACTTGAGGAGCCTCATTGGAATAAATATAGTGTTAGTAAGTGCAGGTCCGACGAGGTGCCGTGTCAGCCTAGTCAGAAACTAGGTTCCCGGCGTTACTGACGCAAAAAAAAAGGAAAGAAAGACAAGAAGGAAAGAGAAAAGGAAAGGAAGAAAGAAAAAAAATGGGGGGGGGGACTCCGAATAAGAGAAAATGTAAAGATTAAGTAAAATTTACTCTTTTGGTACTTACTGTTGTGGCACTTAAAATAGAGGTAATGGTTTTTTAGTAAGCAATTTTTCCCCCCTTCGTTTCAAAGTTTTCTTTTTTCTCCCCCCCCCCTTTTTGCTTCTTTTCCTCTCTGTTTCTTTTTTTCCGCCTTTTCTTTTCTTTTCCTTTTTTTGGAGGACGGGAGGGGCCCGGCAACATAACTGACAAAGGGCCCGCCTTAGCTCTCTGCGGCCCTAAGTAAGTGAAATTTCAAAATTTTAATGCATATCGATTTTTTTTAGAAATACAGTGAAACCCCGATTTTATGTCCCCAGAATATACGTTTTCCCTGCATTTAACGTTTTTCTCATCGGGGCCCACCACCAATTTTCCTGCTGTGTATTTCCCGTGTTTTACGTTTTTTGACCTTGTCTCTTGAGAATCGTAAAATCAGTGTTTCACGTTATTAAAGATAACATGTTTTTCCTAATTTTTTCAAAATGTGTCTCAAAACTAATATGAAGACTTTATTTTTTTCTCAAACATTTTTAAAAATATTTAAATATTTGATCAATTTTTTTTTAGTTCAAAATGTATTTTTTCCAATGAATCTAAAACAAATTTGATTTAAATAGAATATTATTATCATTATAAGCGGAAGAACAACCAACTATTTTATGTTGTAGAAGTAAGGAGGGAGAAGTTCATAGTACCGTAACCAGAAAGGGAAAAGAGTGGAGAGTGGGAAAGCTATCTGATCTTGAAACGCCGATTCTAAATACATAGACAATTGGATCATCAGTCTGAAATAGTTATAACCGAATTGGAGACAGATGCCCTCTCACTGAAGCTGAGATTACTTTCACACTGATGGGTAAAATTAATTTAGCATACCAAAAAGGACATTTGCCTCCAGCTCGTTTTGGCTAATACAGACATCAAATTAGGGTGAAACTGCAGCATGTGGATGCCAAAATCGTGCTGTCGGTACATGCTTGTAGTTTCGCTCTAGCCCCGGCTTAGGACAGTAACTTACATCTGATCTATGTGATGGCATGACTTAGTCCAACGCTTATATTTTTTGATGATAAATTTGAGAATTCACTTTTATTAAATTAAAGAACACCGAGTTCACTTCCCACCTCATGAGGTCCAACGCCAGTTGCACTTCCAGCTGCTTTTTGGTCATCAGACCGTTCTGGTTGAGGAAATCGAAGTAGCTTTCGTTCGCCAGGGACATGGCTGTCACCATCTTTGGGGTCGAGCGACCCCATCCCCACGACATGTCACGAGCGTCGATCATGTGTCGAACGGACTTGCGGAGAACTTCGACTCGGGACGGAATCCAAGACGGGGTGTCGATGTGGATGACCACAGGTGGGGAAGGCGGCTTCGCCGTTGTTGATGTCGTCGTGGTGGAGGAGGAAGGTGGGGGAGAAGATTTCTGCGTCGTGGTGGAGGGAGGTGGAGGCGGAGGCTTCTCGCTAGTGCTGGATGGAGGAGGAGGAGTGGTAGTTGACGGAGGTAAGGTCTCCGCTTCGTCGCTTGACTCATAGGAGAAGTCTGAAGAAAAGTGTTTCGAGTTTTGTCAATAAGATGAACAGGATAAAGTAAAAAAATATATAATAGTTGATGCAGTACAGTATTTCTTTGAAATTTGTACACCAATAATAAAACTAAGTTACTCTCCGCTCAAATATATATATTTTTTTCTTTTTCAATATAACTTAAAAGTGATACAGTTTTATTCTCTGAACTGAATTAACTTCAATATGCAAATAATAGCCCTCTCAGATAGTGAAACACCAAAAATTTTCGGCACACAAAGCACATTTCAAATAAATTATCTGAAAATGTAAGTAAATAGACAAATACGGCAACAATTTTGGTAAAAACCTATTTCTGAGTTTAAAAAAAGTTCAACGACGATTTTACAACTTTAAGAATTGATTGCTGTATTATAGTGCACTCATTTATACATACATTATCAGAAACGTAATTATATTTAGTGTTATGACGAATTGTACCACCTATAAAAAAAGAAAAATTATCTCAAAATCCACAAAGAATTCATTAACAATTAAAAACCGTATTCCTTAGCCGAATCGAACCTCATCAGTCAACCATCCGAACATCCGAACCCTCCATAATTCTGCCGTGGGCAAGTAAAGGCATGTACAGTCTAAGTAAAAACTTTAAGGCCAGTAATTTTTTTTTGAAAAATTGGACATGTCTTTAACTGAGGGTCAAAACATAATTTGAGTGATAATTAGTAACCTTAAATACAAGCAAAATAACGATAAAACAATCGTTTGTAATTATTTTATCATCAGAAAATACCACAGATCGCTATTTGAGCCTGAAGGAGCTGAGTAAAATCTTTAAGGCCAACATAGAAAAAAGCATAGGAAGAAAGAAATACAAGAATTCAAAATCTTGTGCAGGAGCCATTTCTTCGAATTACTTCAAATATTCTTGTTTACATAAATGAAACTAGTTTTTGACAAAGTTCGGGATCTGTTTTATACCATTCATCTACGATAGTAGATTTCAGCTCTATTGATGAAGTAAAATGTCTCCCTTTTGCATAAACTCTTCTTGCTAAGTCGCCAAATAAGTACTCGATTGGGTTGAGATCTGGAGACTTAGCTGACCATTTCAAAGTTTCAACATTGTTGACTTTTAACCAATTATGTGTACTGTTACTCGAATGGGTAGGTGCATTGTCTTGCTGATATTTCCAATTTTATCCAGCAATTAATTCAGCATTTGGTAAAAAATGACTTGGGAGGACATTTTGATATGCTTGTGAATTCATTTTACCCGAAACAAACGCAATCGAGCCCATATCACTGTAAGAAAAGCACCCCTAAGTCATGACAGAGCCTCCACCCAATTGGCGCTTGGAGAATATTTCTTTTTCCCTTTGTAAATCATGCCGATAATACTTCCATCTGTCTGGTCCATCCAAGTTCCACTTCTTTTCATCAGAAAAAAATATTTGTATCCATTGGTTATCCCTGGTCATGACTTTTTGGCTGAAGTTCAAACGCTCTATTTTGTGCCTATTCAGTAAATGTGGCTTAGCCAATTTTGTCACGTAAACAAAACATTCACACGTTCTGAATGTGTTATACATCGTTTTTTGACAGACATTTAAGCCTGTCGCCTGAATAAGTTTCCTGGTTGAGTACTTCCCAGTTGATGTAAGTTTGCAAACACTTCTTTCATCATGCGAGGACAAAGCTCTAGGTCATTCACCGGGATTTTTTTACCATAATTGTCTTTTAATCTCAATAAATTATTGACCACAGTCTTTGATCTTCCTATTTTTTTCGCAATAGTACGGCTACTCACCCCATTGGAGAAAAAGCTTCAATCTGCCCTTTTTCACGATCAGTTAACTTCTTACCTTTCGACATCTTCACAAAGAGCATCAAAACTTCGAAGAAATTAATGAAAAAACTACAAGTTGAAGGGTTTCCACAATCTCATTCACTGCTGTGATATTTATTCCAGTGAATTTACATTTAGTATTTAAGAAATACTGGTGGCCTTAAAGCTGTTACTCATGCTGAAATACTAACTTTGAATATACTACTACTTTTCTGATAAAAGCATATTTTAAAAAACCTAAATATTGCGTTATTTCTTTCAAATGAACATTAATGATTACTAGTTCAACAATATTAAAATCCTTTTAACTTCCTTTTCCCGTATTCTCAATTTTTTTTACTGGCCTTAAATGTTTTACTCAGGCTGTAAATGTTTTCTTTCTTTCTTTTTTTTTTTTTTGCTTTTTTTCCCCAACTATTGTGTACAAGCTTGTTTATTTGGTTTACGCTGAAAAAAAGTAATTCCAACATTTCCCTATTGTTAGTATTGAATCCAAAACGCGTTTCTTCAAACATCTCAAAATCTCACTTCTGCAGAAACTGCCACTGCCATTTACCTGCTCAAGGCAGCATAACCTTCTACAACCAATCGGAAGGCTTCAACCGATGCGACGACTTGAATGTCTGACTGCTCAGCTAGATTGGTGAATATGGCAGTCAGTTGCTTTATGCTACTAGATCAGAGTTTCTTAATTTGTTAGACGAGTGGAACAATTTTGAATGTCGACTTTTTCTGCGGAACCCCTGTTATTTTCCTCAATATATTGATTTGTATGCAACATTGTAAGGTTCTTTTTTTTAAAAATAAAAGTACCTTTTTTTCTGTTTAAAAAAAATATTTTTGGACTTTAAAAAAAATTAATTAAAAAATTAGCACAAAATCCTCTAAAGATCTACAATTCATTTCAAACAACATTTAAAAGTTTTTTTTTTTTTTTTTTAATTTTTGATGATATGAGTGGTACTTATTTTTAGTTTGGCAGATTCATCCTTAATATCATTTATTATGGATGAAATTTGCTGTCTCAAATCAGGTTCAGTGCTAAATCTGTGGCGATATTTAGTTTTTGTTACTGATAAGTTGAGAACATAAATTTAGTTGCAAAGAGTGAAAGTGCCAACAAGGAATTTCGTAACAATTCAGCTTTAAAATTGCACCAGAATTTGACTGAAATACATCAGATTAACTTTCTGTTACAAGGAAGTATCAAGCGCCATTTTAATAAATGAGTCATATTCTAGAGCTGAAATAATTGACGGCTATCATACATAGACAATAAGTGGCTTTTTAGTTCGCTATTAATATTTTCTCAGCCGTTCATTCGAAAATGCTTATTAAACACTTTACTAAAACATTATTTTTTAAGTTACTAATTTGAACGTTTTGAAAAGAAGGAAAAGGGCAAGTTTCGTGGAGCCCTATGTAAAATCTGTGGAACCCTGGGGTTCCGCGAAACACAATTTAAGAAATGCTGTACTAGATGATTGATCCGAAGTATGATGTTAAGGAGAAAAATACCAACCGCAACGTTCCTCGTCTTCTCTGTTTTCGCAGTTGGGCAAATCGTCGCATCTTCCTGCCCTCGGGATGCACAGTCCAGTTTCACACATGAAGTGCAAAGTGCTCGAACAGTTGTTCAGTGCGGCGGTACCTACAGAACCAATTGAATTGCATTTGACTTTCCCAACATCTTTTCGAGGGAACCTAATCTCGCTTCTCTCAGTCCAATTCACTTCACTCCAAAGCAGGAACTCGGTCTTGAAGAAAATTCTTGAAAGAAATTTCAGCCGGCACACTACTAGTTCGCCGGGTGATTCACGATCAGTGAATGAAGTGAATAATTAGTGAAGTGAAGCCGGCGAACGGGTTCGTCGGCTGATTCACGATCAGTGAAATGAATCGGACTGAGTGAAGTGATATTGGGGTACAAGAAGTAATATGAGTTTCCTCAAAAACAACTCTGCTGTAAAAATTTCCCCACCAAGAAAACCTTTTAACTCGTTCCCGTAAAAAAGAACGCCTTTATGCTAAACCCAAAAGCGCTTGGTTTTTAAAAAGTTATGACACCTAGTTTGTCCACAAGTATCTGGCAAGCTATCATTCTCCCTGTTTTCCTCTTTCATCATACATACTTCCGATGGAAACTCTCTAACACTAACACCGTCAATTCCTCACTAGTTTGGATGGCTAACTATCATCCTCCCTGTTTTCCTTTTTCATCATACGTATTTCGAACAGAACCTCTCTAACACCCCCAATTCCTCACTAGTTTGGATAGATCCTAGAAATGTTTTTTCAATGCCCTGTGGCTGTGGAGCTTTGAAAAAAAGGGGGGTTGCTTCGCGAAAGAAAAGCATCCGCCAAACAGCATTGAACAAGATTTCAAGGATTTTATCCAAACTGGACGGCAGAAATTCTATCAGAAGTAGGTATGATGAAAAAGGAACACAGGGAGGATGGTAGTTTGCCATATACTTGGCGGGCAAACAAGATGTCATAAATTTTTAAAGCCTGGGGTTCTGAGACCGGATGAAGGGTTTTTCCTTTGCTGAAAAGAGTTCAAAGGTTTTGTTTCGCGAAGATATTTTTTAAGAAATATTGTATATTTTCGCATAGATGTTAATATTTTGTCTGTATTGCATACTTACTACATATTTTGTAATGTATTTTAAGTGTAAGCTTTGAAAACGTTTTATTGTTTTTTTTCTTATATTTTAATTGATTGGGGCACTGACATTGAATAGGACATAAGTCAAAAAAAGATTTCTTGCTTAATTCTTCCAAATTGCTGATGTATTCCAGTCTTCATATTAATAAAATTAAATGCTGGCAGAATTCAATCATATTTAATAAAGTTGAATTAAGAAGGGTGAAAAAAGGTATTTATCTTTTAATAATATCATCAAATCTGTTTTTCAAATAATGTTTTTTTTTAATATAAACTATGGAAAAACGATGTATCAGTTTTACCAATCATTTCATATTTGGATAAGGCATTATCATATCACCCCATAAAATACACAGTTCTTAGTTTTTCAACACTATGCACAACTTTAATTCACATCACTACCGGGAGCTAACCTCAAAGATAGTGGCGGACGTACAGTTTTGGACCTGGAGGAAAATCGCAGTATACCTTTTATAAAGCCCTTGATCTATCACAGAACTACGTAAAACACTTAACATATCGATCATTTGGAAGAAGAGTACCACAATACGAATAAATGAAATTTTACAGGAGAAGCGTTTGAGGTCGACTCTTCAGGAAATTTGCTGAAAGAAAAGTAAATTTTCTGTGCTCTCTCCAGTGGTTAGTATTAGAACAAAAAATCTGTCATTATTTTCAAAGATAACGTCATTTGAAGCTCTTTAAGAGGAGAAAAAAAGAAAATTAAAAAATTTCGTATTCTGGCACGCTTTTTCCAAACGTGCGATATGCAAAGCATTTGTCATATCGCCTCGCAATGGCAACACTTATGACATGATATAAATCCAGCTTTTATACAATTTCTAATCCTATTAATGCTGATTGGATTAGGTCATTTTGCCAGGATATCGGTGAAAACTGGAAAAAAAAAATATAAATAAATAAATAAAAAGAGTAAAAACCGGTAGAAATCTTACTGTTTCAGTGATGAATTGAGTATTTTAAGTTTAAAAATATAAAAGAAATTAGATTAAGGTTGCATTCGTTGATCGACCGGTAGCTTATCGGTCGATTGATCACATAGCAATTAATAACGTCAGCTATAATGCTTTAGCATGCGCTGACGTCATTAGCTGACACGTGATCAACCGACCGGTCGCTGCCGGTTGAGCTCGTCGAACGCAAGCTAAGAAAACGAACTACTCGTACATCCAATCCTCGCAAATAAAGTACATTTATTTGTGCCACTTCGGCAAAAATATATTTTTTCCAGGACTGTTTTTACCGTTTTTTTTTTTTTTTTTTTTTTTTTTTTTTTTTTTTTTTTCCCCCACCTTTGGCAAAAACGTGCCAACCTTTATGTTGATACTCACTTTTAATGCTGATATTGATAATGACTAAGAATAAAACCTTTTAAGTCATCAGGGTTTCCAACCCGGCAATATCTTTCGTCCGAAGCATCGCTGCAGTCCTGAGGTCCATCGCACCACGACTTCCAGTTGATGCACTGACCATCATCACACGGCAGCTCCCCGGATGAGCAAGCATCTGAAACGTAAGATCAAATGATCATTAAAAATAGGAAAATTAACTGCGAATCTTCACAGCTACTACCATATCTGAAATACATCGCCAGCTCAGTCATTCCAGAATTAGTACTAAAGTACTGTAACTTGCTGAACCACACATATCTGTTAATGATTTCCGTATATCTCGAAGAAATAATAGAAAATTAAACTTAGTCACAAAGTTAATGAAATGACTTCGTTCGGGGTGAAGAAACGACGCAAGAAAGGGGATAGCTCCACTTTTTGCCGCCGGGAAAGCTCTAATCTAATGCATAACAATTAATTATGCATAGATAACAGTTTTTTTTTTAAAAATGTTGTTGAAGTTGGTTTCATATTATCAAATTCTAACATAATAAATGGTTTATGAAAACAAACTATTTGAAAAGGAATTTTTAATTATTATTATTATTATTTTTTTTGTTCTTCCTGAATTTTTTGAATGGAACTGTCCCGTTTATGCACGAGGTCTTCACTTGCCTATGTAATAAAATTTGTACATAAAACAAATGACTCAAAATGCAAACTTTTTAAAATCATAGGGAGTAAAATTAATTTCTTCCTACGTATGTACAGAATGGTTATTCTAAAAAATCACCGTTTGAAAATTTTGCATAAACCTCTCATTTTCTTAACAGGTTTCTATCGGAAACCAGATTAGAAACTAAAATGTACTCTCTTAAAAAATTCCAGCGATTTTAACTCAGACTGAGTAAATTTTCACTCCTTTCCAGTGTCGAAAACGCACTTTCCTTATAGGAGTGAATTTCATTCCTTTTGCGGAGCGGTTATTTTCACTCCTTTTGGATAAGCTAATTTCACTCCCTTTGGAAAAGTTATTTTCACTCTTTTTTAAGACTAAATTAATATCCTAAATGAGTGGCTGCTTTCCGTTTTGGAAAGCCGCTATTTCACTCTTTTTTAGAATAAAATAGGTAAAATCATTTCACTCTCATTTGGTGAAATTGTTTTTTAAATTTGTTTTCATGTGCTTATGCTGTGTATTTGAATTTAAAACTGTTTTCAAAACTGTTATTTCATTTGAAAAAAAAAATTTAGTTTTTAAGTTAAAAAAATGAAAAAAAAAAAAAAAAAAACTGTTTTTAGTGTTTCCGAAGAGGATGCACAAAAACTGTATTTTAGGTAGTACGCAGAATTTTCTGTTTTATTAAAACTTTAACTGGTAATATTTCTTGAACTACTCGTATATCGTTACAAATCACCCACGTGCAATATTACGTACATTTCCGAATCTAAAGATTGAAATAAAATTTAAAAACCCACACTGTTCCAAATAAATAGATTAAAAATTTTGAAACTCTATATTGATATTCTCGGTATGCCTTTTAACATTAATAATGTTTTAAAAGTTACACCAGTCCAAATGAATTTAAAAAGTCACTCATAAAGTGTGACAAGATACGTTTGAATTCAATTTTGTTTCTTCGGGGCTATTCATTAATTACGTAAGGACAATTTTGGCAAATTTTGACCTTCCCTTCCCCCTACGTAAGGGTATGTAAGACTCCCCCCCCCCCATCTTACGTAAGATTCTTTTTTTCTTCACAATAATAAAATAACATATATTACATCACTGGGATCGTTCTTAAATTAACTATCATTATTTTATTTTTTTTAAAAACATTTTTGAGTAAAGAAATGTATACTGTAAGGATTCTAGACCGAATGTTTTTCCGACAAATAATTTTTGTATATGATGCGATAATAATTAAAAATAAGACATGCAAAACACAGTGCGATTCTTTTATAATATTTTACACGTTTCATTCTTTGAAACACAGGTAAAAAACAGCTCATCCTATAATACATACTTTTACCTTCCTGAAGCAAATGAAATATAATATTTGCCAAACCACTTGACCGTGGATTTCTAATATAAAATATCGGCTTAGAAAATATGACGTAAGAATGGATCTAACCCCCCCCCTCTCCAAACAAGGGTATGTAGAGAATTTTCCACCCCCTCCCCCTCAGGATCCTTACTTAATTAATGAATGGCCCGTTACACATATGAATGAGTGTATTTCACAAAGTTTATGATACTCTTTAAAGTTTATTATACATAAAAACAATATTTGATTAATTTAAAATATACGCAGTGGTTGGAGCTCCGACCATCGGGAGCGGATTCGGTATCCGACCTATAGATTTGCGCATGGTCGGGTCTGTAACACCTGCCTAAAATATATATATACAGTACACACAAACACCAAAGATGGTAACGACTGTTTCAAATGTCATATTTTTGATTCGATGACCGAAACAAAATTGTTGATGAAAGTTTCATTAATTTGGAAGAAAAAGTTACAAAAAGTTCGCCGTAACATTGCACGTGGGTGATTTGTAACGATATACGAGCAGTTCAAGAAATATTAGCAGTTACAAGTTATAATAAAAAAGAAAATTCTTCGCACTTACCATGCAGTTTTTGTGCATTTCCTTCAGAAACCTCAGTCGGCAACGAATATTGTTATAATTCATTAAATGAAGACATTTAGATAGCAACATCCACTTGGTATTCGCGACCAACGTTAGTTAAGCCGAGCGTGGAGGTATAGAAGATTCTTCCAAAACAAAATCACGTGACAGAATCGAACCAATGAAAATGTTTTTGAGTCCTTTTAAACAATGTTTTTATTTTTCGCTCATCAAGGGAGTGTTTCCGAATTTCACGCCAATAAAGGAAAAGTTTTAGTCTTGGTTTTTTCGTAAAGCGTCTTTTTTCGATAAAGCTAGCACTCGGAAAGAATGAATGCACCCGCAATAGATTTCACTCTTTTTAAGAGTTAATTTTTCGTTCTTTTGAATTAAGAGCGTATTTGAGAGTTTCCAATCAAGCTTTAGCTAGATTAGCGGTCGCCAGTCCCCTACAGACGACCATTTTATTAAAAATGGTTACCAAAAATCAAGTCTTAGTCGCCAAAGTTGGCGACTATATGTTTGTTTATTTGTTTAAAAAAAATCATATATTGTGCTACAACAACACGCTTCCAATCCTGAGACGTTCAGCGCATCAGTCAACGCAGTGGCGTAGTGAGAAATACTTCAGCAGGGGGGGGGGGGGGTCATATGAAATTTTTCGAAATTAAAGTCCGAAAAGCGCAATTCCAGGCCCTTGATGTGTGTTTATGTACATAGATTTGTTGTTTGGGGGGGAGGCTATTATTCCCTCTCCTTCCCCTCCCCATGGGGCCATTGCTACGCCATTGAGTCGACGCCTCCTAGGCAACGTTGCTCGGAGCTAACTCAGTTAAGATAACTTATTTTTTACGCTTAATATATATTTTTATTACTATGTTTTTATTAACTTGGCTATAGGTATTGTCTGTTTGGATGGAATCCTCCAACTCAATTTTCCCCACTTCCTGTGATCGGATTGTTTTGAAACTTTGTATGTAACCACAGATCCGATGACAATGCAATATTTTATAATCAAAGCAACTAGTTAAACATTAATTATTAGTTTATTCCAATTTTAACCTGTATTTTTGCATAAATCATCTAATATGAGGCCGAAAAAATGCTCGCACAAATAAAAATTAAATGTCCATAGAAACCCCTGATATTTCTGCATGAGATTAAAAAAAAAAAATCCGACATTCCAAGGTAATTAGAACGTGAGTTATGATTTGAACTTTGTGATTGGATGATAGCGAGTCTCATCTTACTCGATCCATTGCTCTGTACCGCTAGTGAAGCTTGGGAAAGAAGATGTTATATCGTTTACCGAAGGTCTTTAGAAAGTGTAGAGGCAGTAATTTTGAGTAATTATTCTTTAAGCCATGCTTAACTTAAGAACGTTTAAAACCAAAGACATTTAAATGTATTCCTTTTCAAATATGCTTTTTATATCAATTTTTTTTTCTACTTTAAAGTAACAATTTCTGAAAATATTACAATGATTTCAACAGTATTTTTTATTTAATAACGTAACTGAACAAATTTTTTTACTGAATACATAGTTTTTTTTTAAATTATTATCGATACATATACTGTAATTTATAAAATATATTACGATTCTTTGTGTTCTCTCTGTATGATATTTAGTACAAAGATGAATATGGAAAGATGGGATTAAATTTATTCAATAAATTAGCTTTCAGAAACACGGAGGAATGAACTATAAAGTATAGTAATTCGATAAGAGAGAGAGAGAGAGAAAAAAAAAAAACGCTTCAAAGAATTTAAAAATAAGTCAAGCATTCATTTAAATTTTTGACGTTTAGAATTTAAGTTATGTTTTTCGCAATCAAGAATATTGCGATAGGACCTTATTCGTTAAGTTTTTTGTTTCTACAAATAGAATTGAATGAAAATGGCCAAGAAACTTTCACTCGTCATGTTATGACTGGTGATTTTCTAGAATAGGTAATACGAGACATATCCATAAAAAAAGAAATAGTGATTAGGATGCAGTTATAAAGATAAAGATTTTATGGCCGATGTCCACTAGTACACTTATCATAAAGATTATTCACAGCGTATAACGTTATGTGTTTTTATTTCTTATCTTAAATGCACTGTCAAAAATGAAACGCTCAATTTTGACGATTTGGCAATCCTCGAGCACTATTTCGTTATTTTCGACGATCCTTTCGTCACCAAATCACGTGCTATTTGACAAAACCAGAAATCTCAACTTTTTGACGAAATTATTTCGTCCCGATTTCGTCATATTGCAGTGCATTCTGGGAGTTTTCGTTTCAGTCTTGTATTTGCTCGTTAAATTATCCTAAAGGATTCATAAAAAAAAGGTTAGTATTTATTAAAATTTGTATGTGCAATGTGCTTTTTCTTTTATTTATTGTTATATTTTTGTTTAGTGATGTGTTTATAGTTGTGTTTAAAACACATTAAAATTGAAAACGAACCGTTCGATTAGGTTTAGAACTCTGTGTTTTTTGAACTAACTTTGAGTCACCTCCACGTTAGGCTTAATTAGCGTTGTTTTTTTATTTGCAAAAGGAAATATTGGTTTATTGACATTAGTTTCCAAAAACGTACTTCCTTTATTTCGTTAAAAAAATGTCAAACATGACCACGGAATTTGTACAAATTTAAACTTACAAAAAAAAAAAAAAAAAAAAAATCCACCGTAGCTAAACTAACGCAGATGATAAATACAGCGCTTTCATAAAAGGCATAGAACTTTGAAGCTTTTAATTTCAACGTTGAATATATTGCATGGTTATGTGTTTTCATTCTTCTCCATGAATTTTACAAAAAATAATTCTGAAAACAAAGTTTATTTTTTAGTTTAATAGTTCAAATTTTTTTCACTGTGCATTTTTATATTCTTAAACAAATATGTACCCATTCTCCAATAAGTATTGATATTTTTTCTTCTTCCACTCTACATGTAATTCAATGTTATAATTTATACAGCTGCTCCCAAAAGTGTTCGTACGCTTATCATTTTCAATGAAATATATCTCTACCCATTAGTAAAAATTAATATTTTGGACTGGGTAAACAATATTACAAAACTACATGAAATATTTTAATAGCAAAATAAAGTATGATTTTGAAGAAATTATTAATCAAAAGTATCAAGAACTTTATAACACAAAAGTGTTCGTAGAAAATATTTTAAAATAATTGTTTAGCAATCTTTGAATAAAACCGGTGAAACTCGAAGAAAAAAAGCGCTTGATGCAATAAAAAATAAATGCAAATCGCTTATATCAGCTTTTGCATCCGAAATGATACTCTTTTTTTTATGCTCGTAGACAGGACTTATAAATGCTTACCCCGTGTTGTTTATGTAATCTCTTTCCCTACGGCAGATGTTTCTAGCAATAAGTTCATTATTTGTGGAGCCTTTTTTTTTACTTGCATAAAACATGAAGTAAAGTAAATATCAATTTAATACAAATCATTTTAAGTTAGAGAAGATATTAATTTCCGTAAAGAACTCTATCTTTGTGCTTAATATTTCAGCAGAATATTTTCAATATTTTTTTCAATTTTTCCGCAAATTAAAGAAATTAATGAAAATAGAATTTTAATGTTTAACCTCTATTTATAAAAAAAAATACATATATAGTAGCATGTTTTGAAAATAATAATGATAAGTATTTTTTGTTGTTTATTTCCACACTTAATACCCTAAATTTATAAGTTTTTCTATGTCAATTTGTGTTACATGATTTGTGATAATTATGAGTTTTTCTATTATACATAGTTTCTACGGCTAAAATTAATGCAGCATTAATTTTATTGCCATATTTCACGTTTCAAGGTATTGTCAACTAAAAATGAAAAATCCGGGTCTACATGAAACCAGACTAAGATGCATTTTATAGATGAACTACCAATCAATCCAAATGTAAATTACAGTTGTGATTTTTGCTGGATGCAAAGTAAAATATCTGAAATTTTAACCGAACAGCTATACTTTAATTAAAAAATTGAAAGGATAATCAAAAAAAAAAAAAAAGAAAGAAAATCCATCGATATCTGACAATTAGTTCTCAAGACACAAACAAAGAAAAGCACTATGTTATTGGGTTTCCCCTGTCTTTGGCAACTCTTCTCCCTTGGCGTGCTTTTTATTTACTGCGTGAAAATTACATATTTTAGAAATCAAATATGCTTGGGGAAAAGGTAATACTTCCTTGGTAATACTCTCTCGTCTCAAACTAGTAGAGCGACGTTTGAATATTTTTGTACCAGTGATTAATTCTGACGCTTTTATGATTTTGTTTGAATATTTTTTAAAGATTTCAAGGTACTATACTATCAATCAATCGAGTGTTGGAGCCCTTGGTTTTTGACTCTAATTTGGTAGTGGTTTAAGGAGGTAAGGCTCGGTAAGTAAATGTTGCTTATTGATAACATAACACAATAAAATTTCTGAAAAAAGTAAAAATAAATCATAATCACATCAGTTTCAGTACTACTTAATTTGTTACTATCTTAATAGAACTAATTTGTGGTGGAGAGAGTACTTCAGAAAACATTCGTCAAGAAAACTGCAAATCTGAAAACGAAAGTCGGGAGAAAACGGTGTATTTTGGCTGTCGGCTGAAATAAAAAATAAATTAAAAAAAAAATCACAGATCAACATTTGTCGCACCCTTGATTTTTTTTATAGCTCGAAAAAAAAAAAAAGAAAATTCACGACTTGATATGCAAAGGAATTAACTAGTTTAATGGCTAAGTAATGCTGATTGTCGATAAATTGAAGAAACTCTAATTCCAGAACGCTATTCAGAAATTAATTTCAGATACCAACTGAGAAATCATTGTCTGTCTGAATAAATAAAAATTTTGCCCATCCGCTGTAAAAATTACTCACTCTTGCAATCTGCTTGGAAAAATAGCTGTCACCGTCGAAATAATCATATTTTGAAAAATATGAAAATGAAATCAGATGCTCCTTAAAGTCACAAGAGAATCGTAGCTTTTTAACTAAAGGGGAACAGTTTTGAAAGAAATTGTGGAAAAATGCTTTATTTCAGAAATAAGCTGCTGCATTTAATCGTAAAACTTGCCTCGAAGTAGAAAAAAGATCAATGTGCATGAGGGCATACACCCATGGACTTACACATTTACTTATTATACATATATTTTCTTTTTAAAACTCTTTTAGGATGGATCCAACATGATGGAGATAATCAGAACCAAGACAGACGAAGATGTTTTCCATAATTATAGCAATATTCAGAGTGTTCGTATATTATACATTGATTTAATGTTACACATGTTTGGAAATAATAATAAAAACTTAGGGGTAAAAAACAAAGGTATATTTTATAATTATTTAACAAACATTACACTAAATTAATTTTACCAAAAGATTTATTTCACATCTGCATTTTTTTAAGATTCATATTTTCAAATACCTTTTGCAATTTTGGCAGAGAATTTTTTTCAAAGTATGAAGTATGAAATGCATGCAGTAATAAAGTTCCTGTATTAAACATAAATTTGACCAAATAAACATTCTACATGCAAGCAAAATTAATAAAACAAATAATTGATTGGAAAAAGAAAAAGGTAACCTTTTTCTTAAGATAATCTAATTTTACTAACTGTATCTAATTTTAGAACAAAAATATACTAACTTAAAGTTGTCCATTTTATTGTACTTTTTCTTTGAAATTTGTGGTATAAATTGGATAAAAATCTTTTCTTTTTTTTTTCTGGAATTTTTTCATGCAATGCAATGAAGAAGAAAATCCCCAGCAAATTTCTCCCGAGCATATATCGATGTAACTGTGCATCGCCTAGCATCGGTCTAGCTACGCCACTGCACTTTTGCAGTGGCGTAGCTAGACCCGACTTTCGGGGGGGGGGTTACTTCTTATATATATATATATATATATATATAAAACATATATATATATATATATATATATATATAAAACATATATATATACTAATATATATATATATATATATATATATATATATATATATATATATATATATATATATATATAATCGCTTGGAATTTTTCCCTTTTCTTCTTTTTTTTTCTTTCTCTTCTCTCTTCTTTTTCTCTTTTTTTTTGAGACTAACTTTTCGGGGGGGGGGGGTTTTGTCCCCAAAACCCCCCCCCTTAGCTACGCCCCTGTAAAAGTGGCACATGATTTATTTTTCCAGAACCCAATGTCTGCTGAGGAAGTAGCACTTTTATATTCCCAGTAGGACAGGGCGATGCAGGAATTTCTACATCGTGATGCATCGCCATCCTTACATCGCGATGTAGCGATGCATCGCGATGTAGTCCAAACAGTTTGAAATATTCTTCCCGCTTTAGGGGCACCCCCCCTCATTAGTGGAATTTTCCTTACAAAAATCCAGGCTTTTGTCAAATCTTTTTCTAATTTCGCACATAGGTTAATTTAATCACATGGGGTAGTACCCCATATGAATACTACCGCATGGGAAACTATCCTATGTGGATTTCCAGCATCAAAGGACATCTGGACCGAATCTGGAAAAGATTCGACGAAAACTGGATTTTTATAAGGAAAACTCCTGTGGGGTTTGGCACACATAGCGGTACGAAAACTACAATATGGGAATTCCCAAGCATCAAAAGACAAATGTACCAAATTTGGAACAGATCAGACGAAAACTGGGTTCTTATAAGCCCCCCCCCCCCCCCCCGACACACACATGATTTCCCACTCTATAGCGGGACGAAAACGGGAATTTCCGAGCGTCAAAGGACATCTGTGACAATTTTGGGAAAGTCCTGATAAAACTGGTTTTTTATAAGAAAACCCCCCATTTGGTGGTTGTCTCCCATAGCGGCGTTCGAAAACTACTTTATGAGAATTCCTGAGCATCAATGAACGAACCTCTATGCCAAATTTTAGAAAGATCCGACAAAAAATGAATTTTTTTCAAGGAAAACCCCCATCGGGGTTGCCCCCCCCCCCCATAGAGTGACGAAAGCTAACCTCCGTGAATTCCTGAGTATCAAAGAACCTCAGTGGCAAATTTAGAAAAGATCGGACAAAAACTTTTTTTTATATAAGGAGAACCCCCAATGCGGGGTTGCTCCCCCCCCCCCCATCATGGAGGGTTGAAAACTACCATGTGTGAATTTCCGAGCATCATAGGACCTCTGTTCCAAATTTGGAAAAGATGTGATAAAAACTGTTTTTTCATAAGAACCCCCCCCCCCCCGTATGGGGGTTGCCCCTCATAGTGGAACGAAAACCAGCCTATGAGAATTCCTGAGCATCAAATAACGAAACTCTGTGCCAAATTCGGAAAGATCCAACAAAAACTGGATTTTTTGTAGGAAAACTACCATAGGGGTTGCCTCCCCCCCCCCCCCAAAGAGGGATGAAAACTACCCTGCGTGAATCCCCTGGCATCAAAGAACCTCTGTGCCAAATTTTGGAAAAATTCGACAAAAACTAGATTTTTTCAAGGACCCCCCCCCCCCTCTTTATAAAGTGATGAAAACTACCCTGCGTGATTCTAGAGCATCTAAAAATCTCTGTGGCAAATTTAAAAAAGATCGGACAAATCGGACAAAAACTTTTTTTTAATACGGAGAACCCTCAATGCGGGATTGTCTGCCCCCCCACCTCACATAGAGAGACATAAACGACCTTGTGTGAATTCCCGAGCCTCCAATAACGAACCTCTGTGCCAAATTTGGAAAATATCCGACAAAAATTAGATTTTTTGAAGGAAAACCCCCATTATGGGGGTTTAATTGGACACCATGGGGAGTTTAATCTGCAATGATTTATTTTACCTTTTTTAAGAAGTTGTTTGTTTGCATTTTTACATAAATAAAAATTTGCTTGACATATTTTATGTGCCTCTTTTTTCAACAATTACTTGTCTTTTTTTTTTTTGATGGGGGGGGGGCTGCAGGCCCGTTATTTCATTTTTTTCCCAAATATGGCAAAGAGTCTGTACTCGATAAATTTTTTACAGAAAACCAAGTAAAACGACGGCCAGTCATGTGTAAAAACATGAATGTTCAAAAATCAAGACGGGAGGGGGGGGGGCGTCAATTGACCCCCTGTCCCCATAAATGACGGGCCTGTGAAAGTGACTATACGCTTTAAAATGGGAAACTACGGTGGTAAGCTTCTGAAGTTACGATTTGATCACACGCACACGAATCTTATAAAATACAGTCGAACCTCGTTATAACGAACTTAAAGGGACCATTAAATCGATTAAAAACGTGGTTCGCTTTATCCGAAAAACAATAAACAATAAGACAAGGATTGCAAAAAAGTTCATATCAGCAGTTATTTGTTTTAAGCGTGTTCGAATTAACGAGGTTCGACTGTATTCTGAAAAAAAAAAAAAAAAAAAACTAATGTGCTCCAAGATTAAAAAAAAAAAAGGAAATAAATTTTCTTAAAAATTTACAAAATTAACGTTCTCATATATGACGAAATTAATTTGACGAAACTAATGCTCTCAAAACTACGAAAATGATTGTTAATTTGACGAAACTAGAATGAAGAAATATTTTGTTACATTTGACGAAATTCGCATCCTCAAACCACTAACAAAAGCAGTTTCTTCAATTTGACGAAAGGTTCGCTCGGAGCATATCCCTGGAAGTGGTTTCGTCAAAAACGAAGAAAATTTAGTCAAATTTGAAAGTCCATTTTTGAGAGTGTGATGGGAATTACTAATCTGAAAATTTTGCATTTAGATGAAGTTTTGCTGTTTAATTTCATCTCTATTGGTGTTTTTTCCTAAAAAAACGTAATTTTTCACGAAAACATACACTCGCAAAACTTACACATCCCTTCTCATCAGTTTGTTGAGTTTGGCTCCATTTTCAACTTTTGACTGTTCTGAGCAAAAATCAGAGGTTTTGCAGCGAAATAAAGTTTTGTCACGTTTTTATGAAAAAACCAATATTATATAAAAATAATATTAATCACCCAGATACAAAAAAAAAGAAAAAAAAGAGGTGACATGTTTTCTCCAAGGGCTTTCTGCCATAAGGGGATGTCCAGAAATGCAGTCACACTTTTTTTCAACATTGTTGACCCCCACCCCAATTGTCACATGTCGGGCTATTTTTCATGAACGTATTCCTATAAAAGGTGCGTGATGTCGCACTTCTTATTTCCCCCTTCCTCCCTCCCTCCCTCCTGTCACAAACTATCACAATTGCACAAACCCTACCCCACTCAAAGCGTGACGTCATTTAAGGACAGCCCCTGAGAAAATATGTCAATCGTTTTACATTTTTCCAAATCTTTGCATGTCCTCCTCGATCAGAAATTCAACTCGCAAAATATTAAATTATACAAATGCGGAAATATAAATAGATTATCCAAATGGCAAATACCGACCACGCCTCTTTGTTTTTTTCTTTTTAAACGAACCCGTCTGTGTATATTTCATGCATTATACATGGTTTTTCGAACATGTTTTCACAGCTAGCAAGGCCGAGTATTGAAAATAAAAACCACGACGTGCGGCGCTGTTTCAAAGCAATTTCTCTGACGAATCGGCGCTTTCCCCCCGAATCTTATGTAAGGAAAATAAATTATCGGCGCTTCATAAGGAGACGAAACATTTAAAACGTCGTAAATCAAGAAGACTGTAATTATTAAGTTTTAATGCTCAGTCCTTAAATACCCGCTTGACACCAGTTCGTATTTCAAACCTCCAGCGGCCTTCAGTGGAGAGAAAAGAGAACTTCGATTGCGAAGGGAACATTCTTTGGTGGCCTTCTCCAGAGGGAGGAGAAGAAAAAACTGGCAGGGTGAGAAGAATATAAATAAGTTCCCCAACCAAGACAGCGAAACGACCAGAAATCACAGTAAAATATGGCTTCAATTTCTGACTTTGGCAGATAATAGACACAATGTTTGAACTTCACTCATAAAGAAACATGAACCTGTCGATTTAAGAAAATAAATTACAATTAAACTCAACGCGAACGAGTCTCGCATTTTTGTTACTTTATTACAATCCGATGGAATTTATTTTTAGTTGATAAGTAACATAGTCCATCACTTTTTGTGTTTGACCAGTTTGCAATTGTTTGATTTTAAATAGTATAAGGTAAACGCTCCAGTAGTCGGCCATTTAAGAGATCGATTGTTGGTATTTGTTAAGGGGTCACAGTAACTTTCAAACATTTTTTTTAAATTTAACTAAATTATATATATTTTTTTGAAACCATAACATGCATACTTATTTCTTAGCCAATAATTTATTTTCAAAATTTAAAAATATTGCCTACTTTTTTTAAAAATGCAAAAAAATGAAATTTTCTTCAATTTTTTCAAATCCCTAAAGTTTTTTTTTATTTTTGCACTAATTAAAAAACTTTTTTTTGCTAAATATCACTATAATCATCTCTAAAAATCTGTGCATTCATTTGCTTATGAGTCTATTAGAAAAATTTCTGTGATTAATTATGTAAAAAATCAAATTGTTTTTTTTTGAAAATTGGTTTTTAAAGGTTTAATATGCTCTAAACATTTGAGTATTTAATAAAATGCTTATCCAATGCACAGTTTTGTCAAATATGTTATCCCAATTGCAAAAAGTATTACTTTAAAGCTGTATCCTTAATAGAAAAAAAATCCTTAGGGATTCTAATGACATGAAAACACAAAAATACCATCATCGAGAAAAAGCAGTTTAAAGTTTTTCTTTTGCATAAGAACACATAGCGAGCATGGCCTAAAACCACTCATAACTTTTTAAATATTTGAACTAAAGCAATGAAACTTTTTCCCTGTGTTCAGAATAGTTTTTAGCCTACTTTCCCAGTAAAAATCAGAGAAAGAAGAAAAAAGCATGAAAGAAGGCTTAATACATCTTAAAAATATCCCGAAAAACAAAAAAAAGTCAAAAATAAATAAAACAGTTAGATAAATATTGAAAAATTAAAAATTGGAAAGTAGGGTATTGAGATGGGGAAAAATGTCTGTCTGTCTGTCGGTCTCTCTGTCTGTCCCCCCCTAATAACTTTTGAATGAATAGTCCGATTCGAACAAATTTTTTTTTTTGTTAGAAAGATCTCGGCGAGGACATCTCATTCCCATAATTCATTTTTTGATTTGAATAATTTTTTGTTTAATTTTGAACAGTTCAAAAAAACTTAACATTAGCGCCTACGGGGAAATTCAAATCAAAAATAAATCTTGAACTTAGAAGCGAAGTGGCTTCAAACAAACTTTGTAGGGAAAAACTTTTGATAAAAAACATGTATCGAAAATATCTTTTTGATTTGAACAAGTTTTCGTTCAATTTTGAACAGTTCAAATCTCTTAACATTAGCGCCTAAGGGGAAAATGAAAGTCAATATAGATTCCGAACTTAAAGGCGGATTTACTTCAAACAAACTTTGTTGGAAATAGCTCTTGATGACCTACTCCCGACTCCGACTCCGAGAATTTAGGGGCACCTGACACCGACTCTGACTCCTGTTCCCGACAATTAATCGAACTCCGACTCCCCGACTTCGACTCTGACTTCGTAGCTTTGGCAAACATTTATACACGGAGGACAAATGACTTGACTCCGATTCTTGGATATTCGACTCCGGCTCTTTTATCCCAAAATGAGATTGACTCCGACTCCAACTCCGCTGCTGTGGTTTTAACTGTGAAATAATTATTGTTGATATGATTTGTTTTTATTTTCACGCTAAAGTTTTAATTTAGGTATTTAGTTTTCGGTGAATAAACTCGAAAAATATGCGCAGACGATTTTTTTTTTGACAATGAAAATTATTTCTTTAAGTTGACATTTTATTGTTTTTTTTTTTTTATTATTATTTTGGTAAGTGCATTAATTCGTTTAAAAAATTATTTTTGGCAACAGGGGAAAAAGAAACGATTTTTTTTTAATATGATGTATTTATTTTAATGAACTTATTATTATTATTTTTTCGTTTTGAAAGCTGTTAAAAAGTTTCTTTAATGGAAAGAAGTGTATTAGCTGCTTTGTTTAAAAGGTGCTGCTATTTTATTTGTTCGTTTTTTTGAAGAAAAGTAAGGAATATTTTATTCCTAGAAATCAGCTTAAAATATTAAAAAAAATATGTTTGAAAAAATTTGCGATTTTAGCTATTTTTGAGAATATTGATCAGGTACTAGAAAGTAGTATGGGTATACGGGAAAGTAGGCTCGTCTAGTTCTAGACGGAACTTCTTGTTAGTTTTGAAATAAGGAATAAAAAATTCATCATTTTTGAGGTACGGTAACCCCTTAACCTACAAATTTCAGCAATCAATACAAACAATAAAAACATTGTAAGACTTTAGGCTATACCTTTCTGATAACGATTCACTAACTTATTTTTGGAATAAAAACATTTTTATTTTAAAAACCAAGCTATTGCAAAAACGAGAAAAAGCTCCAGTAATCGGCCATGCATTGCAGTAGTCGGTTGTTTCATTTTCATTGCTCTTATAGGATGTGAGTGAATAAATTTAAACAAAATTGAATGCAAAACTTACAGCACAGCAATGTACTTACAAAACTGATTATTCCAGTAATTACGAAAGCATTCTGCCCTCTTGATGTCTTTGTAACGTTTATGTTTATATTATCTTCCAAACTGTAATCAATTTGAATATGCATCAAATGCAACATGCAATAATTTTGTCTATTATTTATCTTCTACATCAGCGGTTCTTAACCTAGGGGGGAGGCAGGGAGGGACTCTAGGGGATCGCAGAAGAATATCAAAGGGCGCGTTAGGTTCTCTCAGATAAAATTAAAGCAAAAAATGACATTCGGTTTTATGGTCACATGGGAACATAAAATAACAGTGTCAGCCCTCTCATTAATGATGTGAAAGTGACTAATGTGCACGCCAACCTCAGCTGGATCATGAATTACCTCAAAAAAATTGTATTCAATCCTTTTCATCTCGGATACCCCACCCCCTAGCGAAAAATGTTTCTATATTAACTGCTTATATTAACATAAAGACTGAACAAAAGAGTTGATAGAATTCATGACCGATAAAGGGCGAATTATTGATCGATATGATTGAGTATGAATTCAATGCATTTCAAAGGAAAAAAGCAAAATGCATAATTGTATTATGTTTTGAAAATCCAGAGAGGTCAATTGCCCTCTCCCCCCCCCCTTGATTGCCTAAATGACGGGCTTGTATGTAGGTAAATCGAGAAAGGGGGGAGGGGCGGTGTTATACAGATAATCATACAGCTTTCAACAAGAATATTAGTAAACGATGACTAAACTAAAATAGAATTTGTAGCTACGTAGTGCAATTTTGAAGCAAAGTCAGCATTATTTTAAACAAGAAATAAATTTTGAGGTCCTAGAGAAATAAAGCCCAAAGAATTAAATATTTGGTTCTATAGAAGTAGTAATAAGAAGTGGTACCAACTTTGAAATAATTAGCCTTAATAAAATAAAATCACTAACGTTAGATGGTTTGATAAGAAAAACGAGTAATCACCGTTTGGTAATGACTTGTTGAGTAATAGAACTTTTATTCTAAACACAACGATAAACTGTATTTACAACACCTGTTTTCGAGAATTCCATGGTAAAATCAACGTTAGAAGCAATAAAATGACAAAATGAATATTTTTGTCAAAAAAAGTTAAGGCGCAAAGTTTAAATCTTTTCTTTTGAAGAAATAACGTCATAAAGGGAATTTTTACTTAAAACAGATAAATTGCCGCTGTGTTAATATTTTATTTTAATTATTATTTGAGAAAATCCATATTAAGTACGCAGTTGACTACTGTGTAGATTAGGGCTGGGCGATATATCGATCTATCGTCATATATCGATATACAACTATTACCACGGTAACGATATTTAGATTTCTATCCGTCCGATATATCGGTTGAAACGGAAATACGGGACGTAATTACGGAGAAATTGAAATACTGACTCAAAAATACACAACTTTTTATAGTTCTGTATGATGGATGAGGGCTTGAAATTTCAAGAAATTAACGGCATTCTTCAATCAGTTATTTTATTTTTAATTATAGTACAAGAGAAAATTAACAACAGGGCCGCCGAAGGTCAAGGTGGACCCATTGTCAGATTGGTCTCCGGATCCCATCCCCCTAAAAAGTTTTCGAGAGCGGGGCCCTTCTAAGGACCGCGCCCCTAGTTTCTGACAAGGCTGATATGGCCTCTCGTGGGGCCTGAAAAGTGAATGCGTGTTGGTTAAAAAAGCATCTTAATGCAACAATTAAAAATTAACCAATGTAGGTATCAACACGGTCCATAATTCTAGTTAAACGTAAACCATTGATATTACGCTGAATAAAAGGTTTGCGAAATATACTGAATAGAAATGTTTGTATTAAAAAAGAAATGAAAAACGAAATAAAATACGCCGTCAGCTCAATCATTCATTTCCATCGGAGCTATCGTATCAAAAAGAGCGCAACTCATAACTGAATGAAAATAGTAGCTTTATCTTTGATATTTTTTAATCCGATCATAACACGGTAATCCAATTTTAAAGCGTTATCTCCGGCAACCCTGAAACTGAACTCTTCTTGCCAGACATTATGCGCGGACATAGTGTTTTTTGTGAAAGTTGTACGCATTAACATTAATGCGCGAACATAGTATTTTTTGTGAAAGTTTATCAAGAATGATTGAAAGAGCTGAGCTTGTCGATTTATTGGATGGATTACCAATGGACATTTATTAAGTAAGTACAATTTTTAAGCATTTTTTTTTAATTTACTAATGTAACAATGAATAATATACATAATTCGTGGATTTTAAAAATTATGAAAAATTTTATTGAAATAAAAAAGTCTTATAATTTATTTAAAAACGCCTAAAAAAGAAATTTACTGCATTAATTTTTATAATGTTCAGATTTTTTCAAAAAAAAATAAAATAAAATAAATAAATAAATAAATAAATAAATAAATAAAATAAAATAAAGAAATAAATAAATTTTTCAATTTTAATTTTGTCCTTGGAAAATATTTAAGTTACATATCAAATTGCAGTGCATTTATAGCTGCATCTTTAACGATTTATTATTAGTATTTTACTTAATCTTACTCAACTAAAAAGTAAAAAGTCTTAAAACAAAAGCTATTAAATGACTAAAAACAAACTATTTAAGACATCAATACGAAATATAGTTCATGGTACATTCAAATTATTGAGACTGCTCAAATTGAAAGATTTAAACAAAATATTGAATTGAGTATTTATAACTTTTTTGTTGCGAAGCACTTTTGTCATTCATTGAGCTATACCATTGAGCACGCCCTCCTCAACCCCTCCCCCCTTCAGGAAAGTTTTGAACTAGAGAAATAATATTATATTTGGAAATGTTTTTTGTTGTTTTTCGATCCTTTGCACCCCTCCCCCCCCCAAGAATATATCGATATATCGAAAACATCGATATTTTGCGAGCGATATATAGCGGTATTAAAATTCTGATATCGCCCAGTCCTAGTGTGGATCCGTCAAACAGTACCTGTTGTCAATCTGCCATGACTGACTATTGGAATTGCACAAGAATTCAGTACCCAGTGGTCGGCCACTCATCTAAAAATAATCGAGTCGAAGAAGGAGTTTATTTTTTAATTGAAACGTTATGTTATACAATCCATTAAAACATAATTAAAAGCAAATTTACAGTAGAACGAAAAAATAAGGGTACTTAACATTTAAAGATGATGTCTTCTTAAAAAAAAAAAAGCAGAATCGTAAACAAGGATGATGGGCACACCACTTAAAATAAAATGACTCGTTACTACTTAATAAAAAGTACCCACAACTTCACTGATATTGGATGATAGTTGGGGATAGGTAAAGGAATGGGGGGAATACATCATATCCGATTTTCAGTCATATACATAATATTTATAAGCAGTTTTATGTCCTTGTGGCCAACTACTGGAGCACTTACCCTAGTTTTGTTCTGGCATAGTTTTGATTTCATCTGTTTAAATTCTGTGCCGGCTATACGTGTGATTTGTTACGATGATATAAGGGCTTGATTACCGAACAGGTCAATAAGGTGGGCAAATTCTCAATTTGCCGAATGGAACTCCAAATTTTGCCGAATCGTGAGACAAAATTTGCCGAATAATGAAGTTTTTGAGAGGTCACAGTGACTTCCCATGACTTCCCATTGGGGCGCTCCTGTGCTTGATACGATACAAAGCAGTATTTTTGATTCTTTTTGAGTTTTATCAACTTTTTTTCTGCAAACTATAAATGCTCAGCATGAAATAAATAAGAGCTATCGCCACTTGTGAAATAATGACCATTGCCTGAGAATAGCAGCAAATCACACAACCCTTTGAGGTACAGAACATAAATTTACTTTTTTTCTTTTTATTTGAGTTGAGAGCAGGTGGATTCAGTTGAAGTAACTGAATCAGTTTCCTGAAAATAAATAAATAAAATGCTTGGGAAACTGAAGTTATGCCTTTAAGGGTTAAGATTCTTATTTCAAAAACGAAATGAGTCCAAATTTTAAAAAACGAATTCGATTGCATTTCCATTCATTCTGTTTCATAAAGTTTTGAAAATTGGTGAACAACAATACTTCCGTATTTGGTAAAAGCAAGTAAGGAAGAATGTGTTTTGAAGCCAGTTTCGTCGGAAGATTTTCGGCGTCAGTGCTAAAATGAGAAGAAAATGACTCATGCTTATCAAATCGATTGCAGGCTTCACTGAAATACTTTTCAACGCATCATTTGCCCCCAAGAGAATTCATCACAATTGACACGATGTTATGAAAATACAGACTCTTTTCCGGGTATGCTCCTTTCTTCCGTACTTTATCGATGTAAACAAAAAGAATAACATGCAAGATTTTCAACCAACATGTTATTCTTTAAGTTCACGGATTTCAAATACGTCAACACCAATATTTCATTTTCTAGTGAGATTCTTCTGGCATAACAATTAGAAAAAAAAGAACAGAAACCCCAAATCAATAACAAAAACTAATATTAAATTTAAAAAAAAAAAAAACATGTCCCAGAGAGCCGACCTCATATTAAGATGAATTTCGCGGTTCAGAACACACGTTTTTCAACAAATATGAACTGTTAGCAAGTAAAAATTTTAAATCATTGAGCATTTTCTCCTTATCTTCCGACTATGAAATCGCTACCAATCACGCGTATAAAGGCTTAAAATTGCATTTAAAATTTACTTATCAAGATTATAGCTCCTACTGTGTATAAGTTGGAAGTTTCAAATAAATATCAAACGCAGAAAACTTCGTTCTTTCAATTAGGGCCAACATTTTTAACGTACGGGTAAATTTTTACTACCATAATTGTGAAAAACGTTGAATCGGATTTTAATTAATATCTCCGGTAACTAAAGTTCTACAAAAACGAGGCCAAGCTAAGAACACTTTAAGAACAAAATCGAATTTTCGAAAAATCGCTTCGAGGTGCACACCCCCATGCTACGTACTAACTTTGTGCCAAATTTCATGAAAATCGGCCGAACGGTCTAGGCGCCATGCGCGTCACAGAAATCCTACAGTCACCGTTCGTTCAAGTCACCAAGTTATTTCGTTCAAGTCACCTTTTGAACGAAAAATGAACTGTCAAAATCGGTTCATCTATTTAGGAGCTACGGTGCCACAAAAAGACACACTGTGATACACACTTTTAAAACTTATTTCCCCTTTCTTTTTGCAACGGGGGGGGGGTACAAATTGGCTTCTGAAATGATATCTTATAATTTCAGCTTTATTATTAGTAAAGATTTAAAGTCTCTCTGTCCGGAGGATGTCTGGATGTCTGTAGGATATCTGTAGGATGTCTGTGACGTGCATGGCGCCTAGACCGTTCGGCCGATTTTCATGAAATTTGGCACAAAGTTAGTATGTAGCATGCGGGTGTGCACCTCGAAGCGATTTTTCGAAAATTCGATTTTGTTCTTTTTCTATTCCAATTTTAAGAAAAAAAATATAAGATGGACGAATAAATTCGAAATTATCATAACGTGGAACCGTAACATGGGCACAAGCCAATTGGCGAGATACGAAATTATCATAACGTGGAACCGTAACGTGGGTACAAGCCAATTGGCGAGAAAATTCACTACACATCATTTGTAAATATACAGGCGAACCAAAAGACCTTTTAATTTGCTATTACGGGCGAAGCCGTGCGGGTACCACTAGTAGGGAATAAAACCTAATTTAAACGGAATTTAAGTGTCTTTTATTCAAATATTTAAAATTTTTTAGAATAGAAATGATCCGTTTAAAATCCGCCAAAAAAGTAACGGATACGGATACGGCTACAGATCTTTATTTTTCCTCGGATATCCGCGGATACGGATACGGATATCCGGAACATCACTAAAAGCAATATATTATCCAAAATAAAATTGTTCTAACCAAGAATTTGACTACCACACCAATTTCTCAATGGGGGTTGTTTCCTTCAGTCAAAAGTACTACTTTTAGTGCCTGAAAAGGATAGAATAAGCAAAAATAATAATAATAATAATGTGGAGCCAGAAAAAAACTTTTATTTCCCAACAGTTATTTTTTATTAGTTTTTTTTTTCTAAGTCCGATTTTGAAAATAAGGCGTGGTCTTTATGACGCTACAAGTGATGTACTTTGGCGCGCTACTCAATTGCCGTGCTAAATGTTTAAGCTTTGCTGTCAATCGCGTTTTCAGGTTATGATAATTTGCGATGTGTGCTAATGGCATCATTGAATAGCATTTCATCACTTTTGATGCAAATGCAGAAGCGTAAAAAATGAATTTTAATCTGCACAGCGATCAAAATAATTGTTAGAAAATATTAATTTTTTTCAAATTATTTTTAAAATGGCTAAAACCCATGTTTCTAAACATGCTCTTTTAGAAAAAAAAATACTTTTAAAATTTCGGAAATGGCTCCATTACCGAAATATCCCCTTTCATCCATTTATTTTGAGATTTTCAGACAAAAAGCAAAATTGAAAGAAAAAAAAATCTGTTTGATATATTGTGTGTACATATAAAAATTGTACGTTTCCAGGTTTGCAGTAAACATGAGTAAGAGTAGAAATTAAAATGTTGGAAATAGTTAAATTCATACAAGTTTTCTCAAATATTCATTTTTGAATATGATCGAATTTCGACCGCTGGGAGAACACTAGTGTTATTAAATGCGTAATATTTAAAACAAAAAAGCGTAATTTTTAATGGTTTCTGCATTATAAGCTTTACAGGATGTTTTAACAAAAATTCTTTTTTAAAGCATAGATTGAAAAATAATAAATTATATTTTAAAACTAGTGCAATTTCTTTTTTTTTTTTTAATTTTATATAATACATTCCAACTACAACTAACAAAAAATAGAATTGTATGATAATTTTTAGAAAAAAATTATCTGTGTTTTTCTACAGCAGATTGGTGATAATTTAGTTTCATATCTTCTAATGGGGCACTATAGTCATTTCATCAATATAGTCAAGAGAGGAAAAAGTACACCAAAGCTGCGAAGGAGTCTTAAAGATCTACCTTTTTCTTCAGTTGAAAAATTGTCATTTCTTGCATTTAAGTCAACTATTGAACTTTATTTTGAACACAGTCATTTGCGTACATGTATGTAGGGAAATGTGGTATGTAGGGAAAAGTGAAATAGTTAAGATACATTACTTTTCTCAAAATGAAAAAAAAAAAAAATGGAAATTTGTTCTGAAAATTACGGTACATAAAGAAAGAGCAATATGTTTTAAAATAAAAATTTGCATAAAAACATTATTTTTTATGTTTGGCAACGAATTGATACCTTCAAAAAAAGGTGAAAATTTTTTACTAATTACCTCTCGGGACAAAGTGAAAAATAAAATATTTTTCTTATGAGCTATTTCTATTCGATATAGCTCATAAGAAAAATACTCTATTAGATATTTTTAATAAAATAAATGAGTAAATAAAAGAATGAATGAAAAAAAAAAGGAAATGAAACAAAAAACGAATATTTAATAACCAAATAAGTAAATATATGAGAAAAAATAAATGAGTGAATAAAATAGTGAAAGAATAAGGAAATAAGTTTAGGAATATGAATGAAATAATTAATAAATGAATACGAAAATGAAAGGAACTATTTCACATTGCTCCATTCACTTTACCATGCATGCACTTGACTTACTGCATAAAGCATTTAAAATACAAATGAGTTTAATATTAAACAAATAAATACTGCTCTGAATATCAGTAGGCCTCAGTTGATATGTAAAATGTTAAAAAAAGGAACTTTATCATTTAATAATAACAAAAATAATTTTTTACTTACAACAAAATATTACAATATAGGTATCAATTTACGAAAATTGCTTATTATCATATTCTTTGGTTTTCAAAGGTAATTTTTTCTTGACTGGAATAGATTACATGTGTGACTCCACAGTTAAAATATTACTTGGTAGGTGGCGCTAAAAGCAGAATAAATATTTCATCATTTCACTCTGTCCCGCATTCCCCTATGTGTAGGAAAATTTAGTTACTGTCGTTTTTTATCCAAAATATTATTTTAGCAGATTTCATTCTGTTATCTGAAATACAATTTTACCAAAAATATAGTTTTGGACACTTTTGGACGCAAGGCTTTTGGATAGGGAGGTAAAAACCATGGTTTTTACAACAGTGTCCGAAACCTTGCCAACCCTGATAGAATTTTTTTTTATTTACTGTCATTGAAATTGGTTTCAAAAAGAAAAAAATTCTAATATAACATTAAATATAAAAAAAATTCCTTACAAATGAATTTTTAAAACGTTTTTTGACGTTCAAAAAAGTTTCAAAAATGGACCTCTCCCCTTTTTGCACTGAGGACTTCTATATAAAACTTTAGCATGAAAAAACGGCGGACGTAAAAAAAACCACAATGAAAACGCAATTCAATAGCATTTCAATAAATTATCTTTGCAGCCGGTTAGAAAAACATGCCGGATATTAATATGCGGCGGAAATACTAAATGTAGGCAAATTGTCAATGTAGAAAGAAAAAAAAAATTTTCCCTTTGTACTGCCAAGAAAAAACAGTCCTTTCTCCCCGGACGCATTTGCTTATTAATGACTAAATCACCTACCTGAAATTACAAATAATAGGAGTTTAATGATAAAATTGTCAAAGTAATTGCAGGTATTATGTAATGCGTTATCTGTACACGATTTCAGATTGCTGCTAATGCCTTCTCTTAATCCCTTGGGGAGACTGCTTCATAAATCAGGGGGAAACAGTTGCAAAACCAGATACACGCGGCACTAAAATCATGTTCCTCTAACCTTTTATTTAGCGAGCTTCTACGCAGCGGCTGAAACATGGATAGATTCTTCCACACAGAATTCTTTTTGATATACAACGGGAAGCGTTTTCATTTTTACGTGATCCGGATATAAGAAGGGAAAAAAATAGTTTCATCAATTTTGAACGGACAACATTTTCACATAATTTTCGCGTGGAATTATGAAGAATATTTTACGATAGAGAAATTCTGACGTAATGGAGTTGTTTCCTTCAGTCAAAAGTAGTACTTTTAGTCACTAAAATTGATAGAATAAGCAAAGAAAAATAACATGGACCCAGAAAATTCTTTCATTTTCCCAACAGTTATTTTTGAATTAATTTTTTTAAATGTCCGATTTTTCAAACAAGGAGTGATCTTGACGACGTCACCAACAGGGTTGCCAGACGTCCCGGATTTCAAGGGACAGTCCCGTATTTTGAAAAAGTGTCCCGCGTCCCGGGGAACTTCCATACGGGACGGCTAAAGTTCCGTATTCTACCGAAAACAATATTTCACAAAACGAGACTTCATTTTAGGAGAAAAAAATCATGTCAAACAAAAAATGTGAAGTAAAGAAGCAATAATAATAATAATAAAGTTATGTGGCAGTAAATGCAAAAATTGTTTTCGCTTTGATTTTGGTTTATATGTTTTTGTTTTGGCGGCAGACTATGAGGAGCCGATTGGTTGCTTCCTCTAGCTGATTGACTAATGTTTTAAATATATGTCTGCGTATGCGTCGTCAATCGTCGTCAATCGCAATAAAAACTATTTTTATACTTTAATATGCGACATTTTGTAATGTTTGATACTTTGATCATGAATAGACGTTCTCCGCCGAAAAAACGATTATGTGTGTTTCGGGATGAGTGGATGAAGGCAGAAAAATTGCTTGCACCTTGTCCAGGAAATGCAGCAAAAGCACGTTACATTATTTGCAACAAAGATTTTTCTGTTGCTCATGGAGGTCACAGTGATGTGACTCAACATTCTCAGGGTATGGAACATAAGAAAAATAAAGTTACTGTTGCATCTGCAAGCAACTTAACAAATTTTTTTACTCCAAAAACTTCCCCTGAGAGTGACAAAATCGCTATCGTGGAATTGGTCACGGTGTTTCATACCATAAAACATAATTTGTCGTACAATTCCATGGACTGCGGCAACAAACTCTTGTTTAAATTTTTTGATGATTCAAAACTTGCATCAAAGATTAGTTGTGGCAGAACAAAGGCTGAAGCAATAACTACTAATATGCTGTGTCCAGTTTTTCTTGAAGAACTCATCGAAGACCTCAAGGTAAATACGGTTTATTTTTCTATTAGTACCGATTCCTCAAACAAAGGAAATAGAAAATTTGATCCAGTGTGTGTTCAAAATTTCACTAAAAAAAATGGAATCTGTAAAAAAGTGTTAAATTTTGTAAAAGATAGTTTCGAGACTGCTGATTCTATTGTAAACTGCTTGACTAACTCATTGATTGAGTCAGACTTGGATTTACACTTAGTTTTAGCATTTTCAGCCGACAATACCAACGCTAACTTTGTAACAAAGCGGTCAGCATATACCCTACTTAGAGAGCAAAATAAAAATTTATTTAAGTCAGGGTGTTCAGCTCATATAGTTAACAATGCATTTCGCCATGCTGTTGATGCTTTAGAAATTGATGTCGAAACTATTGTTTTAAAAATCTATTCACATTTTTCTAGATCAGCAGTTAGGCGGAATGAGCTAAAGGAGTTTTTTGAGTTTGCAAACCTGGAGTTTAAAGAGCTACTAAAGCATATCCCGACAGCATATAAGCTACCTTTACTCCTGTTCGGTCATAGGAAAATTTCAGGCCCTCTCATTGGCTTATTCGAGTGTCAATCAAAGCTTCAAAGACGCCATTGTAATGTTGCTAGTCGTCTTTCGCACTGTGTTTCTTGTTTGTAATCTGCTAAATACGAATAAACATTTGCAAATGATATCTTTAATTGAATGTTGCTGGCAAAAACAGCATTATTATTTCCAATCAATTTCATTCTTTGCAAAACAAATGAAAGTGCCTTTGAGCAACTATGCTTTGAAATAAAAATAGGTGGCGTCATCTTTGGGCAAAAAATGCATATTTTACGACATTGTTTTGATTTAAATTGAAGTTATTTTAAAAATAATTTTCATGGTAAATTATTTTGTAGATGGAAAAGAGCGAATTCTGCAATTTTTCATATTTTTAATGATATTTAATGCAATTTAAACAGCTCTTCTTAAAGAAATGGTTACCATTTAACTTAATACTAAATACTTCTAGTAAATAATTTAATACATAATTTCTAATATAATTTTCTCTTGCGCCAATTTATTTCTAGCTAATTTCTGTTGAATATGAGTTAGCATTCAAGAATAAGACCTTTAATTGAGTAGTGAGTGCATCTGGAAAAAGTTCCTTTTTGTTTTGGGAGAATTTCCTTCTTTACAAAAAAGGTGTAGTCAGTCTTTACAAAAAAGGTCATCGTCAGTAGGTGATCTGTACGATGAGTTTTCATCAATAAAGGAACTTCTTAATGACTTAGTTGCACAAAAAGACATGAATGTAGGTGATAAGTGGCAAACGCTGTTTCAGAAAAGCTCCGAGTTACCAAATTTGTTTAAGGTTGTTTCCTATTACAGTAAAACCTGTGAAGTTGACCACCCTTGTAAGTTGACCACCTGTCTATGTTGACCGCTTTTGTCAGGAACGGAATTAGCATTATCTCATATAATGAAGGAAAACCTCTGTGACTTGACCACCTCTCTATCTTGACCACCTGTTTATCTTGACCACTAATGTACGCCAAATTGGGTCTGGAGTATTGTAAAAAACCCTTTGTAAGTTGACCACTTGGTTTATTTTTTTAAACCCTCTTCGGCATATTATTTTATTTTGTTATTTATTTATTTATTATAATAATATTTTTTATAGCTTTCAAAGAATGTTTTTAATGCTTTGATGACATACTAACATTTTACTATCTAAAACAGCAGCATAAAGCTTACGCTGCTCTTTATTCTCCAAACTTGTTTTTCATTCATTGTTCTATTTGAGACAGCTTTTTGTACTCTGTTCAGTGAAAATAGTTGTCAATAGAAAAGTTCAAAGTCTTTTCTTTCGGTTGCAATATGTTGTGGCATATCATTGGTTAGCCCCTTTAAGGACGCGGGCCCCTCGCACTGCGGGTACGCAGATCTGGGCCTGCTAATGAGTAATGAGTAAAGTTACATGTTTCTGGTGCAAGGGATTAAGAGATAGGACATTTTAATTTTGCCTTTATGACCTGGGAGAGTCGAGCTTGCTGCTTTTTGTGCTATAAGATTTACATAAAAAGGCTTTAAAAAGAAAGCTAGTGGAACTTGAGATTAATGAAAAGTATGAAATATTAAAAGTGATTGAAAAAGGAGAAAGCCAGAGAAAATTAGCAGGCATATATGGAATTTCTAAAACTAGTGTCTAATACAGTTCAAAACAAGGGAAAAAAAACAAAAGTATTTGAATAGTATTTTTAATTATTGTTTCACTTTCAATAATGTTAAACAATGAAAGTGGAGTTGAACAGAAAGAGTATGGGTGAATTCCTTTTTTAAAAAATGAGTACATGGTGCAAGAAATGACAAAAAAATATTAAAAAAAAAACATTACCGCCCTTTATAAGTTGACCACTTGTCTAAGTTGACCGCCAAAGTACTGCACCGCGAGTGGTCAACTTACACAGGTTTCACTGTATCTTAGTATTCCACCATTTAATTCATTTGTTGAACGAGTATTTTCACATATGAATTTGAAGTGGACTGACGTACGAAACAGGTGTTCTGTTCAGTTAATTAAAGCAGAACTTATTGTGGCTATCAATTCATTAAACGTCAGTTGCAATGAATTCTATAACAACTTGAAGACACATAAAAATTTGAAAAAAATTGTTGCTGGACTAAAATCAAATAGCAAATATGGTTTTTGATACCATGGGATTGATCCATATTATACTATAATAATCATTAAGAGTTTGAATTTTAGTTTGTATTTGTTATCTTCTTTTATCATGTTAAAATTGTAAGCTTTAATTCTATGTCTGATCAATTGTAAAATCCACATGTTTATTAATGGCACATTAAAATTACTTTACTCAATCAAATTTCTCCATTGGCTGGTGTGTCATTAAAAAATGGGCTTTGTTCTACGATTCCTTGCATTTATATTTTAGACAAAGAAGTCACATAAAACAAGAAAAATTTTCTTATTGCACAGTTTCTCTTACAGCGAACGCAAGCAAAAACTTAATTAACACCTGTTACTATTAACGTCGATCTGTATACTGAACTTCGTTCTCTTGCTTGCTTTGTTCTTTGAGTTAGAGTTCCTCCAAAAAGGTACTCACCCAGGGGCGGCAAATAGGGGGGTCAAGAGGGGGCGGTCGCACCCCCAAATTTTTTGAGCAGAATGATAGAAAATGGGTGAATTCAATTTATGTAAGTCGGAAATCATTGTTCATTAAAAAAATCTCGCTGGTTCTCAATAACTATTTGATGAAACTGGACACATTCCCAGATTAGAAAAAGTGTTTTTCGTTATTTGGATGATGACTTGGAAATTCATGAAGTATTTTTCGGCCTTTTCACGACTAAATATTTCATACTTGTGTGCCCAGTGTAACGATGGTATGTCCAATATGAGAGGCTCGTGCAAAGTGGTGTGGCTGCATGGTTTTCTCAAGAAAATTCATTGATATTTTACATTCACTTCTACGCTCATTTTTACTTTCTTCTATATCTAATATATAGAAGAAAGTATTGGATTCGTGCAAATTTTCGAATTTCGAATTTTGACGGATTCGAACGTTTTGAGGTGTGCTGAGTCCATTTCGACTATTTTTGGAAAATGTCTGTCTGTGTGTATGTGTGTGTGTATGTGTGTCACGTCTGTGTGTGACCAGTTTTTTGTGGCCGCTCTACAGCAAAAACTACCGCATGAAATCGAACGAAACTCGGTACACATATGTGCCCCTATGTGAACTTGTGCCCATTGGTTTTTGGCGCGAATTCCTCCAAGGGGGGTGGAGCAATGGGACGTTTTTTGAGTTACGCGTGATTGCTATTCCTCAGGAAGTAACTGGCGGAATCAAACAAAATTTGGTCCATATGTTGCCAGTAGCAGGAACAGGTGCTGATTCAATTATGGTGTCAATAACTCAAACGGGGGTTGAGCTATAGAACGTTTTTTGTCGTCAATTGTGATTGCTGTATCTCAAGAAATAATGAACGGAATGAAAGAAAAATTTATCGGCAAGTAGCCTTTAGTGGGTATAAAAGCTGATTTTATTTTGGTGTCAACAGCTAAAAAGGGGGTAGCGCAATCGCCCGTTCTTTTTTTCCATTGTGAGTGCCCTATCTCAAAAAGTAATGCTACGTTCTGGTTGAAATTTGGAATATATGTGAATCCATATGTAAACAGGCTTTAGTTCAATTTTGGCGCCAATCGCGCCAAGAGGTGCTGATTTATTTTTATTATCATTATTTTTTAGCGAATAAAAATAGCTTTATTAATGCAACAATAAGAAAGATAAATCGTAATAGATTGTCGTATGCGTATTTCTCGTGATTTTAATTGTATGGAAATGATCGGAAATATTATTTCAATGATTTAAAATTTTTAACTGTTGCCAACTTATGTTTGTTAACAAATAAAATATTTGTAATTAATTCAAGCAAGGCTTTTAAAATAACTTTCAATTTTCGCTCTTTGCTTTGCTTTTGCAATGATGCAGACATTGGGATGGTCGTCAAGTTTTTTCATGTGTAATTTTGTTTTTGTTGGGAATATTGCTTCCTCGTCAAGCATGGGGAGGGATCAGAAAAAAAAAAGAAAAATATAGAAGAAAATTTCGTGATGGCCACAACATACTAGTTTGACGAGTGTTCATCGCTTTCTTTTGCTAGAAACACGTTTCAGCTGCTAAATGCATTATCTGCTTTCATAGAAACTTCTTAAAAATGCACGTGCTTATTGAATTAAAAAAAACCATATCAACAAATACCTTTTATGGGGCTCTATAGTCATGCAATCTGTGACACAAGATGGTCTTCAAGAGTTAAAACCATAAAAATCTTTCTCTATAACTTCAAAGCAGTGATTTCACGACTGTGAGAATCATTGCAAAACGATTCTTTCAATGGTGAAAAAAGCTCATGCTTTTCAGTATGTATGACTTCGTTTGAATTTTTATTCAATTTGTTTGTATTGAGGAAAGTGTTTTAAAAATGCTTTACTCCATCAAAACATCTTCAATCGGCTACCCTTAATTTTCGGACTATTCAAGTCACAGTTCAATCTACAATTGATCTGTGCGTTCATACTACCATAGTTCAATCTGCAACTGAAATTGAAAATAGATTTTACATAGATGTATATTTCAATCAATCGTGAAACTCTTTCAAAAAAATTCTTCCTCCGAGCCAATTTTAAAAAGGCGCTGAAAAAAAAAAATAAATAAATAAAATAAATAAATAAAAAAATTCCACATGACGATGTGAAGTCAAACACTGATTTTTTAATACTTTGTATGAAGTAATAGATTGTTTTTTGAATAAAATTAACACAAGATTTGATGATAATTATTTTTCTGCATGGTTGGCTCTATATTATCTGGAATGGATTTTCTGAAAACGAAAAATAAAATGTTTCAATTATGAGTAAAGTTTTTAGCACTTGGCAAGAAAAAATTACAAGCAATATACCGTCAGACCGGTTATCACATCCAGAGACTGCAGTTCCGTCCTTGTTATGGACTCTTCAGCCTGGAATAGTGAATAACAGAGCTGGTGGCAGATGACATCTCATTGAAGCTGAGAGCGCCGACGAGACTAGATTATTCAATGATGAAAAATTAAGCCCCTCACAATTTGAAATTGCCGGTGTGATTTTGAAGAGCAAGATATAAAAAGTGTTTTCATACATAACTTTGTTACTTCAATCTTCAATTATTTTTTAACTATTCCAATCAGCTCAGCTGGTAGAGAAAGATTTTTGTTAGGTTAGAGAAAGATTTTCGAAGCACAATGGGCAAAAAAAAAAAAAAAAAAAAACCTTTTCTCTTTAGCTGTACTAACAAAACAGCATGACAATGGGCACTGATAGTAACACTTCCCTGTTCTTCCGAATTCCAAAAATCATGCATTAAAACTTTTCCAAAAGGTATAAAAACTTCAGTATCGAAATGTTTTAATGAAAACTTATTAGAAAATGAATCAAAATTTTAATTGCTTCTAAGCACTAATTTTTATTTATATTAAACCGATTTTATGACCACTTCCTGTCAGCTAGGCTTGCCAGACTTCTGAAATGTTCAACCGGGACCACCAGGATGTATCCCCCCCCCCACCCACAAACGTCGCTAGTGTTCAAAAGGTACCCACCTGTGGCTGATTTTTGGTGTTTTAAAGGGCAGTTTATTCTTAATGTTATGAATAAATGGTTACTAATTATAAACTTAAAACAGGAGTTATGAAAAATGACGTAAGTGGATATGATTTGAATATTTCACTTTCTAAGATGTAACTATTTAATGTAAATATTTTTTTAAAACTGAAATAAGATGTAAATATTTACATTTTATTTCAATTTAAAAACACTTTGAATGAGGAACAAAAAAAATGAACAATATTTAGATATACTTTTCATTTTATAGGGCTTTTTTAGTCTTTTCTGGTTTTAATCTTGTAAAAATCCTCACAGGCTAATCCGGTATCAATTTTCAAGTGATTGTTACAAATGATAAAGTAATTATCCTAAATATTCCTTCACAGTTAATTATTTTTAAAAATAAATTATAAAAATAAAATTTTTAAAAATTTGTCTTTTTACGGGACGTGAAGTAAACCGGTCAGGACGCCAGAATTTTGTCTCAAAACCGGGACGTCTGACAAGTCTACTGTTAGCTAATGTGTGTTTGTTACCGCACTGTGGTAATACGTATTTAAGAAACTCGACCCCCCAAATGAAATGCTGAAATGCCGCCCCTGTACTCACCCATAAACATACTGAGAGGAATTTTCCGAAAGCTATTAAAACATAGTTCTTTGTCATCCCTTAGAAACACACCATAACAAGTAATTGCCCTCCTCAACCACGAAAATATCCCCCCCCCCCGCCTTATAGTCCAAGAAGCCTGTCCCGTATTTACTGTTCTTAAATCTGGCAACCCTGGTCACCAGCGATGCTCTTTGGTGCATCTTTGTACTGCGTTTCCACGTTATGATGATCAAGAAGCGAATTAAAATTGCGCTCTACGCTTGCTATCAACCATATCGTTGCCAATACACGTAAGTAAAGATGCGAATTAAATATTTTGCTCTGTGAATGGCAACACAGAATGGCATTTCATCATTTGTGATGTCATCGGCATGAAATGTAAATAATAAAAGTGCACAGATTTAAGCAATTTTTTAAAAATATTAAACGTAAACAAATTTATCAAAAAACGGTCTGATTCTATATTTTTAAGCATGCTCTTTCAGAAAAAAATACTTTTAAAATTTTGGAAACGACCGCATCGTAAATTTTCTTTCCTTTTTCCTTCTCTTCGTTATCGACAAGACACGTGTGGTTTACTCGTTTGCTCTGAGAAAGAATAAAATTGGTTTCTGAAAATTTCTATTCAATTTTTGATAGTTTCTACTTGGAAGTCCTATGTCAGGCGAATACATGATATCGATATAACACATCAGGATAACGCATTTAAAGAAGAAAAAAAAAAAAAAAACTGGTATGTACAGTAGGGTGGATCGAAAAAAATGAAATTTCGAATCTTAATTTGGAATACCCACCAAAAGCTGTGCATGTGTAAGAACAATACACATGTAAAATATTATCAAGTTTGAAGAACTCTTTGAGGGTCCTACCAAGGCTTAAATTTCTCCAAAAATAGGAAAAAAATGTCAATTTTCCAAAATTTTTATGAAAATAATAAGGTTCAAAATATTTGTTCTAATACCATTAAAATGTTTCCTTTTAACACGCTTTTCATGTATCTTCAAAATTATTTACATTCTTTGCAGTATTAGGTTTGCACACAAGTTTGTAAAATTTCGTGAAATTTCCAAAAACTGACTTTTTTTAAGCCTTTTTGCACATTGCAGTATTTTTTTTTTTTTAAAGTCCTTTTTTTTTTTTTTTTTTTTGCAATGACTGTGCAGAATGCAGTTTTAAGTGGAAATGAAATTATACTTTATTATATTAACTGCCCAGCACCTACGACAAGGAGCGTCATTGCTTCAAACTGGACCAGTGGTAAAGTATCGCACCTGTCTAGCAATTTACTTATTGGTCCTGCGAAAATTCACATGGAACAGCAGTTTCACCATCAAGTAATGTGAACAGGTGACGCAAAAGGCTGCTCGTATGCAGTTTGCAGATTACCCATGGGACAGGATGTCCAATTTTATTTTCTATGGCCGCAATTGCACCATTCTTTTTTTCTGGTATTCGTGGCCGTGCCATTACAGCCAAAAGCTAAAAGATCCTTACGGCTTAAACACATTTTCAGTTCAAAAAACGCATTGCTGTAGTGACATGTTTTCCCGTTCTAGAAGTTGGTGTCACATGACCCAAAGAAAGAGAATTGGATTTTTCAACCATGGATTCCTCGCTTATGGTTCTTCTATGGTATCTGTCTCCAACCATTTCTTTTTGTCATAGTTTTGACTTTTCGGCTATCGAAAAATGTACTTTTCAAACCCTTTCACTTCTAGTTTGCAGGTTTTGGAGAGAAGCACATACTTCGTCTGTGACACCTGTAACACTTCTGCAGCTGTCTTCGAATTTTATTCCTATCAACGACTTTAGAGCGATAATTATTTGACCCAGTACCAAAATCCTGTAATGTTTCTGAAGCAATTGCTGCAGCACATCGCACATCTGTCAGAAATGCCGTACTGGTCTCTCTCTTGATAGCGTTGGCAGAGAAGCCTCATTTGTTCCACTTTTGAAGTGACATCAACACCAAAAAATGTTGATGGCTCTGTTGGCGGGAGTATAGCCATTGCAAATTGTTCTTCTTCTGGAATTGAAATAAAACTTTGCTGTTCCTCATCAGTGTTATTACAGCATCTCGTTACGTAAGTGAAAATCGGGAAAAAATTATTGATCCTGTCATTCAACGAAATGCCTATTTTTGCCACCCGGAAAATATTCTCTTAACAGTGATCACTGATGAACGAAGTACATCAGAGAACTGACTTTGCGAAGATTTTGAAGGCCTGACAAGTGGCTTCTGTTCATGAAGAAATAAGAGAATTCTATAATTCAAGGATTAACTTTAATGCATCAGATTATTCTGATGTTATCAACCGGCAAGAATGTGCAATAACTGCCACCTCTCTCCTATTTTAGCTGGCATATCTAAAGAAAGTCTTCAACAATAGATTGAAAACTCCAACGCCAATTTTGCGTTCGTTTAGTTCTCCTGTCACACTCAGGTGGTGGAACGCTGTGCTAATATGGTTACAGAAGCTTCTTTGTTTGATTATCGTGTGACAATCGGCAAGAGATGGCTTCATAAGAGCAAAAATCAAATCTGGAAGTATCATGTCATCGTTTGAATCAAAAAATGATTTCAAAGAGGTTTCATGAATGGATGTGACGAACTACTATTTTCTGTGCCTGTAACTAACTGATACTTTTCAAGTCCCTCATTTGTTTAATATTGATGCTTATATGTCAGAGCGACTGTGTGTGAGTAAATATACATTCTTTGTAACCAATGCACTTCTCTCTATGTTGTTTTAGTTAATACAACTAAATCATTTTGATAGTTTACTTCTAATGAAAAATGAGTAATAAATTTATACTTAATACATGTGGCTCGACAGATGGAAAAGGTAGTATGGAACTCGAAATGCAGCCACATGTTTTTAGTGGATGCTGGGCTGTTAATGTAATAAAGTTGAACTTTACTTCCGTTTAAAACTGTATTCTGTACAGGCGTTGTAAAAAAGAAAACTGGACTTTAAAAGAAGAAATATTGCAATGTGCAAAAAAGCTTTAAAAAAGTCAGTTTTTGGTTAATTTTAAATGAGAACTTAATGGTGCAAAGACTGTAAATAATTGTGAAAGTACATGAAAAGAGTGTTCAAAGGAAGCATTTTAACCGTATTATAACAAAAATTTTAAACCTTATTATTTTCATAAAAACTTTGGAAAATTGATATTTTTTTCCTATTTTTGGAGAAGTTCAAGCCTTGGTAGGACCCTCAAGGAGTTCTTCAAACTTGATAATATTTTACATGTGCATTGTTTTTACACATGCACAGCTTTTGGTGGGTATTCCAAATTAAGATTCGAAATTTCATTTTTTTCGATCCACCCTAATGTACAGGAGACATTGAACGTAATAATGGAATGTAAGAAGATTTTGAATGTTTCTTAAGTGACATCAAATGTACTCGCCAAGAGGTTTAAACACACGTTTTGATGTTTTGTTACTTGTAAAATATCCATTAAAATAGGAAAATTCCGCCAAATAATAAATTAAACTAAAAAAATCCCATTAAATGTTCTATAATTTTTTTCGCTAAATAGGCCAGCCAAAACCATTTAAAAGTTCCATTAAAACGTAAAATCTCCAATATTTATTTTTTAAATAACTACGGAGAAAACACACTGCAGAGAAAAATATTGTTGAGAAAACTAAGTTTTTTTCCCCTTTAAACTTGGATACGTTAATTGAGCGCATTTTTAGAAATTTATTGAGCTGTTATGTAATTTTAGATTTTTAAAAAGGTGAAAAAATATTATTGAGTGAAAGTTTACCAATGTTACAATAGCGCTTCATACTGTCCAACCATGGATTGCATGGAATTTTCAAATGTCCAGATAAGGCGAATCTATGTGAATAAGGCGGAAAAGTAAACATTTGTTGCGTATTTCGCTCATTTGAATGAGACTCTGCTTCTGCAAAGCTGACATCGGTAAAAAATAATAGATTCGTCCATTTCCGGCTGTAAAACGGATGTTTGTCTTTCCATACAATCCGTGGTCAGACAGTATATGGCGCGATTTCCTACTCCTAAATTTCGAAGATAGTTAATTTTTTGAAAATTTTTGAGAGGACACCCTTGACAGAATTATTTGAATTTTTTGGGTCAAAATATAGGGTTGAGTTTTCGATGAAATTTAACATATAAATCAGGGTGTGTTTTTTTTTTAAATGATTCAATAAAATTAGATAGGATCATGTGACTTGTATCTACCTATCACATAGACAATAGAATTGATCGATTTGAGATAAACGGTCAAGCTAAGTAATAGATAATAGCAATCTTGATTACTCAAAAAAAAAAAAAAAAAAAAAAAAAACACATAAATTAACCCACTGCGCAAATAATTTAATGTTAACAAAATTATTTTTGTAGAAAAATACCTTTTCGGGAATTTGGCACGAAAGTCTACATTAGAATAACATGCTCGAAATAAAGGAACGGGATACAAACTTGCGGATATTTTATTAAGCACTAATTTCTAGTGAATGTAAAAACGAAACTTTAAGTGATGAAAATTATAGAATTTGTGGAGAGCTTATTTAGAAATCATTCATTATGTTTCTAATGTTAAAGTGCTTTTCAGTTTTTACACATTGTGCAAACATTAAAAATAATGATATAAATGTGAATACAGCTATTCGATATCCTCTAATAAGAAAATAATTATTTGTTAAGACTTGTGACCATTGTGGAACTTTTTTTTTTTTATCAATACAATATAAAAATGGCAGTTTGTAGGAACGAAACCAGAAAGTTCTTTAAACGGAACTATTATGCATGTAAAGAAACTGAGTTTTTGGAGTTATAAAAAAAATCTAAAGAGGTCTAAATTTAAATTTTGAGCCAAAGAAATTGCTCTTTTCTACACGTTGACTGGAAATTTCACAATATATTGTTTCTTTTATTTAAGCTGGATTGTTGAACATGTGTCATTTAAATTTACATAACTTTCACTTTGGAGGTAGAGTGTGCAACGCCCGGCAACGCAACTAGTATTTTTTTATATAAATTCTAAACTTAAAACTTATCAGAGGTAGGGGAATGTGGGGCAAAGTGAAATAGTTAAGATGACTAAGCTTTTTCAAAATGAACAAATTGCAAATTTATTTTGAAAATTACAGTATATAAAGAAGGAACATTGTATTTTATAATAAAACTTGTATTGAAACTTTTTTTTTTTTGGTAGTAAATTATAATAACAAAAAATATTTTTTGACTTACAACAAATATTACAATATGAGTATCAATTTTTAAAAGCTGTCTATACTGTCACATGCTTTTATTTTCGGCGGCATTTTTTTCCTGACTGGAATAGAATACATGTGCTACTACGCAGTTAAAATAGTACCAGATTGGTGGAACTATAAGCAGAGTAAATATTTTACTATTTCACTTTGCCCTTCATTCCCCTATTTTACAATTCGGATATAAAGGTATAACAGTTTACTTCTTAGAGATAATCATCATTTTGCACAAGGAGGTGTTGACAGATTTTCATTTTAATATTCGCTTGTTTAAAAATTTATGTTTAACTACTGTCTGACCACGGATTGTATGGAAAGACAAACATCCGTTTTACAGCCGGAATTGGACGAATCTATTATTTTTTAGCGATGCCAGCTTTTGCAGAAGCAGAGTCTCATTCAAATGAGCGGAATACCGGCTTCAAATTTTTACTTTTCCCACTCATTTCAGATAGATTCGTCTTATCTGGACGTTTGAAAATTCCATACAATCCGTGGTTGGAAAGTATTTGTAACAATATTTTGAACAAGAAATCAGCTATTTAAAAATTATATAAAGCTCTAAGTGGGAAAATAACTGAATATTTTTACCTAAATGTGTTCAAAAGTTGATTTGCGAAACGCATACGGTACCCCCCCCCCCCTCATTATGCTGAAGGTGTCCGGATAGTTACTCTAAGTATGGTTACTACAACTGTTATTCCTACTAACTTTCATTTGATTCTCTTACGCTACTCCTTGTAATATGGCTTTTCACTTTCACTCCGTCCCTGAATAAGCGTTCGCTAAAACAGAAGTTGGCACTAAAAGGAACTGCTGCTGAAGGCTTTAAAAAAACGAGCTGATGTGTGTATCACATGACTTCCTTTTAATCCAATTTAGTGTCATTTTCTCATTATTGGCAGTTTTAATGTGATTCAATAGTTTACTCTCTAAATATCACCAACAGTGGCTAAATTGAAACCAGATTAAAAAAAAAAAAAAAATTAAAAAAAGACCAAATTTCTCGCCAAGTTAGCGACAAAATTTGGCGACCAAAAGACTGGCGATATATCGCCAAGTGTCTGCCAAATTATAACGCCATTTGAGTTTACATCAAAATTAAAAATGATTCCCCCCCCCCAAAAGGGGCAAAAGACCCCCTTTGAAGCATCCGAAACCAGATTTTTAAAAAAAAATTTAAAAGAAGACCAAATTTCTCGCCAAGTTAGCGACAAAAGACAAAATTAGGCGACCAAAAGACTGGCGATATATCGCCAAGTGTCTGCCAAATTATAACACCATTTGAGTTTACATCGAAATTAAAAATGATTCCCCCCCCCAAAAGGGGCAAAATATCCCCTTTGGAGCATCCGAATAAACCAAAAAGGGAGGTGCACAACTAGACCTCACTAGGAGTCTAAGTACCAAATTTCAACTTTCTAGGACATTCCGCTCTTGAGTTATACGACATACAGTGAATCCCAAAAGTGTTCGTACACCTTGAAATTTTGTAGTAAAACCAAAATAACTCATAACTGAATTCGAATATGAAGTCTAATTTTTTTTCACATCATTCCTATGCCATTCTGAATAAAATCCAGCAGTTTTTTTCAAAATATTGCCAGATTTTATTTTTGAAATTTGTCAAAAAACAAAGAGACAGAGAAAAAATACGCCACAAAAGTCATCGTACACTGAAATATTTTCGAATAAATTCATGATTAAAATTATCATATGTGCTTTTTTTTATTGTTTTTGCATTGTAATGACACTGTAAAGTCATTTGCCTTTATTTTTTTGTTTATTTATTCCCTAATATTCTGCTTATTATTTTTAAATGGCAGGTATGCGTAGAAAACAACAAACACGATTCGAAATTTGATTTTTTCTCATCACAGTAGACATAAATTGGTTTAAAATGTCTCTAAATTAGTTAATTTATACCATCCTATAGTGAAGTGCTTGATAAAATGATTTAAAGACAAGAATCGGATCGAAAACAAGGTAAGAAAAGGTCAACGGGCTAACTTAACAAAGCGTGATCGGAGGTTTACAGTTAAAAAAAATTGTGAAAAATACACATTTGAGTGCTGAAAAAGTTTCTGCAGAATTGAATGAAACATTTTATGTTTAATTTTCACCTAAAATTGCTCCCCAAGTTCTCGGATTAGCTGGATTAAAGATGACCTCTTCATGCAGAAATTTTCTTGTTCGTGCAAAAAACAGTAAGCTTACGCTATCCATCGTAAAATCAATGATAAATAAGCTCAAAACGTTTTGGAGCAACGTCTTACTTATAGATGAAAATAAATTCAATATTTTGGCTTAAATTGTTGTATATTTGTCAATAGAAGAAAAAATGAGGAATTTAATCTTAAGAACTTAGTTTGATCAGTTAATCAGGACGGTGAAAGTGTTCGTGTGTGGGGGTGCATAACTGCATCAGGACTTAGAAATTTAGAACTTCTAGTAGAAATAATGAATCATGCTGTTCATTTAAATATTTTAAAAAACAATTTTAAACAATTAGCCCAAAATTTGGTAATCGGAAACAACTTTGTTTTTTTATCAATATAACGATAAGAAGTACACGTTTGCGTTTGGTGCCTCAAAAATTGTCCTTAAACTTAGAAATATCCCCTCAATCGCCAGATTTCAACTTAATGGAACATATTTGGAGATATCTGGCGGCTAGATTACGAAAATACACCATTGAAACGAAAAGCGAACTAGAAACAGTAAGACTCGAAGAGCGGCTGAACACTTACTCAGAAATTGCAAAAAAAAAAGAAAGAAAAAACAATGAAATCTATTCCCAAACGTTTAAAAGCTGTTGTTGATACTGCATGATATTCTACTCAATAATAACTTTGTAAAAAGTTAGATTATTTACCGATTATTTGACATTTTTTCAAAGTGTACGAAGACTTTTGTGAGATAAAATTTTCGGCAATTTTTTTTTTTTTTTTTAAATTATGTTTTAATGTTTTATTAAAAATTTTCATGTAGTTTTGTTAAAAATAGATCATAGATCTTATAATAAAATAATTATTCCGAAATATCAATTCTAACCAATGGATAATGGCCAATTTCATTGAAAGTCGTAGGTGTACGAACACTTTTGGGTGCCACTGTACATACACACATAAGCACGTACATACAGACATCACGAGAAAATTCGTTGTAATTCATTCGAGGATCGTCAAAATAGATATTTCGGGTGTCTGTACATTCCTAGGCATATATCCACGTATGGTCGAGTTGAAAAATAAACTTAACATTCATTCGGGGGTAAGCAAAATGGAAATTAAGGCCTATTTTTGGGTGAACATTTTTTCGCGAATACAATACTTTACTTCGTAAAAAGAAGTAAAAAAAAAAAAAAAAAACTGAAAACACTGCTTAAAGAAAAAAAATAGACTCTAAATACTCTCTAAAATAAGCGGTTAGTCTGATGAGAATTTACGATGAAAAGATAACTTGCTTCATTCTGTATACGTGCTAAGCGACAATCCTTCAACAGAAAACTTTAGAAACTCGTTTCCAAATATTTCAGCGAAAATATTTTCTCTCGTATGGCGTGTTTTGAATGAGAATGGTGTAAGTTATAATGACCGAGTTTTGAAAAAATGAAAGTTTTGCAAAAATACATGAAAAAAAAAAAAAAATCTTGAATTCTGAAATTTTGAATTCAAATTATGTTTTTCGCAATCAGGAGTTGCAACAGGACCCTGCTCATTGTGGACTATTGTTTCTAGAAACGGCTCCTCCTATCCCCCCAAGCCTGCCCCTCTTCCTGGGCGGTTAAGTGTGTATAGTTGTGTGTGTGTGTGCAGGCTTGTGTGTTTGCGTAGACCTGTGTGTATGCACGTAGGCGTGTGTATATGCATGTAGGCATTTGTGTATGCACGTAGGCGTGTGTGAATGCACGTAGGCATGTGTGCATGAGTGTAAAGGCTTGTGTGTATGAGCGTGCGCATGTGTGTAAGAGCGTGTGTGTGTATGAGCGTGTGTGTGTATGAGCGTGTGTGTGTATGAGCGTGCTTGTGTGTAGGACATGGGCGCCACCGACTAGGAGGAGGCAGTGCTCGGAGTCGCGCGTGCAGAGGACTGTGAGCGGTGGTGCTGCAAAGGCTCCTGGTCCAAGCTGAAAAAGGAACCACAACATCAAGGACGTTCAAGTGAGAACAATAAGCAATCGTGATTCCTCAAAAAAAAAGACTTAATTTTGACTTCAAGAGGAGGATTTGTATTTAAACATAGGTAAATGTTTAAACTATGCATCAACTTATATCAAGCGTTTACTATTACAGGGTGGCGAGAAATAACACACATGATACATTATAATTTTAATGCTATTGAAAATCAGAAAGAACATATGAACGGGTTAGAATGTTAGTGGTGTAAGTCAAAGTATTTAAAATTTGACTTGAGCATGGATTTGTGCGGAAAGAGGGGGGGGGAGGGACTTGAGGGCTTCCCTTGAGGTTTCCAGTAACGCAAAAATATATTTAGACGTTACCCCCTAAATGAGCACAGAAAGTGTCCATTGACCTGTAAGGTGGGAATGACAGCGGTATAAGTTAATTTCCGATCGTAAAAGAATGGAAGTGGTTTAAGTCTTTTAAAGTTACTTGCAAACAAACACAAATTACAGGATGACAAAAAATAACTTGAACACATGATACATTATCTTTTTAATGCCTTAGGGAAATATTACGACCAAACTTCAAAATAAATATGAATACATTATTTCGTCTAATATATATTAATTTTCAAAGTGGCTTCCTTTAGCCTTAATACAGAGCTTTAAACGTGTCACAAAATTTTCGACTATGGACCGTAAATCACTTACTGATCTTTTATCCCATTCCACACAAAAGGATTTGTTTAGGGATGAAAAAGTTTTATGAGGTTTAGCAGACATGCTCGTCTCCAAGATGGACAAAACAGAATAATCCATTGGAATCAAATCTGGGGAATATGGTAGCCAATCTTGAGCTCCAATCAAGTCCGAAAAATGCATCTCGCACCAATTTTGAGTGCCTTTAGCTCAGCGTGCAGGAGCGGAATCCTGTTGGAAGGACCATCTTTTGTTTCCAAAGAACTTTTGCGACCAAAGTAAGACAACATCATCCAAAATGAGTTAGCGATATATTTCTTGATTAATCTTTATCCCTTGTTCAACAAAAAGAAAAAAAAAATTTGAATTTTGACATCTGCAATTCAAATTGTTTTTCGCAATCACAAGTATGTGTATGAAGGCGTGTGTGTTTGTGTCTGTGTGCAGGCATGAGTGTGTGGGTATGTATGCGTGTGTGTCTGTGTGCAGGCATAAGTGTTGTGGGTATGCGTGTGTATAGGCGTGGGATGTGTGTGTAGGTGTGTGTATGTATGCGTGTGTTTGTAGGTGCGTGTGTTTGTAGGTGCGTATGTATGCGTGTGTGTGTAGGTGTGTATGTATGCGTGTGTGTGTAGGTGTGCATGTATGCGTGTGTGTGTGTGTATGTATGCGTGTGTGTGTAGGTGTTGTGTTTGCATGCGTGTGTGTGTTTTGTGACTTTGTGACACGTTTAAAGCTCTGTATTAAGACTAAAGGAAGTCACTTTGAAAATTTATAAATATATTAGACGAAATAATGTATTCATATTTATTTTGAAGTTTGGTCGTAATATTTTCATTAGCATTAAAATGATAATGTGTCCAAGTAATTTCTTGTCATCCTGTAATTTGTATTTGTTTGCAAGTAACTTTAAAAGACTTACACCACTACCATCCTTTTACTATTGGAAACTAATTTTATACCGCTGTCATTCCTATTTTACCAGGTCAATGGACACTTTCTGTGCTCATTTAGGGGGCGACGTCTAAGTATATTTTTGCGTTACTGGAAACCTCAATGGAAGCCCTCAAGTCCCCCCCCCCTCTTTCCGCACAAATCCATGCTCAAGTCAAATTTTAAATACTTTGACTTACACCACTAACATTCTAACCCATTCATATTTTCTTTCTGATCCATTAGACTGATCCATCAGATACTGAGTTACCTTCAAGAAATAGCTTTTTTTCACTCATACAATGTAAAGCTTCTGAAATTTGCTTAAAACTAGGAAGTGAAAAAAAAATCAATTACACACCAAATAATCTTTACTATTACTACTAATAATAAAGCTGAAAGTCTCTCTGTCTGGATGTCTGGATCTCTGTGACGCGCATAGTGCCTAGACCGTTCGACTGATTTTCATGAAATTTGGCACAAATTTAGTTTGTAGCATGGGGGTGTGCGCCTTGAAGCGATGTTTCGAAAATTCGATGTGGTTCTTTTTCCATTCCAATTTTGAAGAACAAAAATATCATAAGGTGGACGAGTAAATTACGAAATTATCATAACGTGGAACCGTAACATGGGCACAAGCCAATTGGCGAGAAAATTCACCATACATTATTTGTAAATATACAGGCGAACCAAAAGACCTTTTAATTTTTCTATTACGGGCAAAGCCGTGCGGGGTACCACTAGTCAATATATAAAATAATTTAACGCAACAATTATGTCGACATTTTTTCACATTTTAAGCTTTACTTACATTTAAACCCATGTTTAGATTTTACGATTTAGCTCATGCGTTTTCTTTCTGCGCCTTGCGGAGTGGTTTGAAACATTCGTAATGCATGCTTCTTGCCAGTTTTCTCCCCCCCCCCCCGGAGTATATTATTGAGCAATCAAGATTGCTTATTGTTCTCATTTGACTATTTTTGGCGTTACGCTGATTTTATTTTCCCGCCAGCACCCTCTGCAGCATCACCGTCGACCGGCCGCCTCACGATGCTGCTCCTCTTGCGAAAACCGTCTCCAGGTTGCGTCCATATCCTACACACACATGCATACATACACACACCTACAAACTCACACACCTACACATACAAACATTCCTACACACACATACATACACTCATGCACAGACACAAACACTCATGCCTACACACACAAACGCCTATACGTACACGCACAGCACTGCACACACATGCGCCTACACAAACACACATGCGCATACATACACACGCACGCTCGTGATTGCGAAAAATATAATTTGAATTCAAGATGCCAAAAATTCAAATTTTTTTTTTTTTCATTTTAATCTGAACACTGCTAAATATAAGTCAACACATAGTTGCTTTATCTTTACTAATATTATAAAGAGAGAGGACGAATTTTTGTGTGTCTATATGTTCGAGGTAATCTCCGGAACCACTGCACCTATTTGAAAATTTTTTTCACTGTATGAAAGGTGCCTTCTCACTGAGTAACATAGGCTATAATTCGAAAAAATCCGATTAATAGTTCTTTTTTTATTCCAATTTAGGCCCAAATTTCACGTAAATTGCCTATTATTGGCTATTAAAGGGGTGAAAAATTACTTGAACATATTAATATTATATATCGTTGAAAAGGATAGAATTTTCCGCGTTCTAAGCAATTTGTTTCGATGCTCTAACTTCATTACGACGGGAGTAATTTGCGTTTTTAGCTCGAACTTTTTTAGGCTTAGCTGAAATTTAGGCACTACTTTCTTCATTAAATCTATCAATAAAAAGTGAAGGAATTGTCCCACAGTTTCTTTTTAACACCGTTGAAAAAAGCGACATTTTTTACTCCAGAAATATCTCGACCTGTGGTCGAAAAAATTAGCTTCTATCTTCAAAGGAAAAAAAGTTACAAGCGTTTTTAAATCAATTTCGAAATATGTCATTTTGATTCAGTTTGTCAACTATTTTATTTTCACGTTTCCACGACTACGCTTTTTGAATCCATTGTTTATTTATTTCAGGTTTTATTTCATGTTTCCATGGTTGCACTTTCAAATTTGGCGATAAACAATAGAGTTAAGGAATTATTTTTACATTTGAAAGATATTATTTGATGTCTTTTTTTGTTTATTTGGCGAAATATTTTATATTGCAGTAGAAAGCGCTTTACTCGCTAAATAGAGTTATAAAGCAAATATAAATCTAATTTAATCATTTGACGAAAAGTTTTAAATTCCGAAGAAACTTAAATAGGTTTTTTTTTTTTTTTTTTTTGAAAAGGTGAGTACGCATTTTATACAAAGAAAAATGATCATTTCACATCAGAGGGGAAGGGGGCGTCATTTTTTTTTATTCAACGGACCTCCATTAAATTTTTAGCACGGGCATCGCTGTGCGGGTACTGCTAGTGTTATATATAAATGTCAGAATTTTAAACAAAACTATAAGTACGATATACTAGTACTTGTGTGAGGTATTTTCTACATCAGTATTTACTCTTCGGTTAGAACGCTATGTAACTAATAAAGTTCAATAAGTACCGTTGAGTTTTGACCCAGTTCGATCGACGACTACTTACAAACTTTTAGTGACGTTTGAATGTTATAATATCCTTATTTGTATTGGATATTATAACTATCCAATACAAATTAGTTAGGAACTTTTACATCATATCCACGGAAGATGATATAAAAGTTAAATTACAGGTTTTTGAGCAATCACGATTGCTTATTGTTCTCATTTGACTGTTTTGATGTCCTATCTTTTTATCTTCCCACCGCCACCCTCCGCACCCTGTCACCGTCGACCGGCTCCTCACGATGCTGCTCCTATAGCGAAAGCCGTCCCCAGGTTGCATCCATGTCCTACACACACGCGCATACATACGCAGCTACGCACACACACGCACGCACACACATACACACAACTACCCACACATTCATGCCTGCACACTGACACAAACACATATGCCTACACACACATACACATACCCCCCCCCCACACACACATACACACATTCATATACACAACTACCCACACACTTATGCCAGCACACAGACACAAACACACATGCTTACACACATACACATACCCCTACACACAAACACACATACCCCCCCACACACAAACACACAAGCCTACATACACACACTCGTGATTGCGAAAAACATAATTTGAATTCAAAATGTCAAAATTCAAATTATTATTATTTTTTTTTTTAAATTTTTTTAAAAATTTTTTTTTTTCGCATTTGGGCGATTCTTCAAAAATCTGACTTTTCCCAATCACAAATCCTTCAAAAATAAAAATTCTTTTAAAAAATCATATTTACTCTTTGTTAAAAATTTAAGAGAAAAAATAGAACCCATTTGAACGTTGTTACACCCCTCAAGATCAAAAGGTCATGGGGGTGTGCATCTGGAAGCGATTTTTCAAAAATTCGATTTTGTTCTTTTTCTATTCCAATTTTAAGAACATTTTACCGAGCAAATGATCACAACGTGGACGAATAAATTACAAAATTATCATAACGTGGAACCATAACATGGGAGGCAATTGTTTTAGCAAATTGGCGAGAAATTCATCATCCATTATTTGTAAATATACAGGCGAACCAAATGACCTTTTAATTTTCTACTACGGGCAAAGCCGTGCGGGTACCACTAGTTACTTGATAAAACAAAATGTGTGTAAAACCTCTCTGCGGACACTTCTAAGTAGCGGCTGTTCCATATTACTCCCTCTGAATAGCTCACACTCCGAATAGCGAACAGTTATTTTAACAATTTTTTTTTTCAAATACTATAGAAAAATTCTAAAAAGCAAATTAATAACAAAATTCATATTATGTTCTATTGTTTGTTAATTCTAACTGTCTAATTATAAAAAAAGTATTAAATTGATTATAGAAAATTGCTCTCTAATTTTAATCAGAAATTTTAAGTATCTTAACCTCCCTTTTCGTCCAACATTAAAATTAAACAACGTATAAAAGACAGATTTCTTTTTTAAAAAATCGTCTGAACAACTACAAATAAATAAATATATAATTATTCTACAGCTACTTTTTATTTATCATTTGCCAAATTTAGCTGTTTTTTTTTTTTTTTAATCATAATTTACTGGAAATAAATCTTACTGGAAGTATTATCAGTGCTTTTTAAAATAATGCCAGGAGAGTGACATATTTTGCTCCCGGAGAGTGAATTTTTCCTTACACAAGGCCTGTTGCATAGGCTTAGCATTATAATCAAGGTAAAGGACGTTATTTTCTCATACCTCATAATTCAGTTACATACTACAAGTGGAATTTTTTTTTAGAACAGAAATGTTTTCCAGGACTGCAAAAATGATCCATACCCTAGTTTTGAACATAAAATTTTTAATAAGTGCAGTAGGCAAATCATATGAACAAAATACTCTAGGAATCCAATAAAATCGGGAGAAATAACGGTGTTGTAGTACAGTAGATTAAAAATTCCTTTTCTTTTTAAATCTAAATTAATCAAACTCTTTCCTAGATCAGGAGAGTGACATAAAACTTTGGGACGAACTTTAAAATGATGTACCTTGATAGTTTAAATAATTAAATTAATTAAAAAACATTACTTTGCACCTTTAAGTATGCATAATTTAGTTTTACAAGTCGAATTTGTAGAATATTGGTGTACAATTTGTAAATATTTTAAGTATATTTGAGAAACAGATTGGACACGCCAAAGAATTTTCCTAGGAAAAAATAAATGAGTTATTGTTTTAATAAGAATGAAAAAATATCAGAAACGTTATTTCTAACTATTAAAAAAGAAAAAATTTCTAGGACAAACAATTCTTATTTTATGCTTCTGGGATATGGTATTGTTATAATATTTTGGAGAATCACACAGTAGTGAAATGCAATTCACCATTTTGTAAAAATACTAATTAGTAAAGGTGTTGTAATTGAATCATTTGTTAACGAAATTCGCACTTGCCATATGGCTTATGCTAAATGATCATTAGATAACAGGAGTATCCATAATCAAGTTTTTAGAATTAATCAGTGTACCTGACTTATGCTAATATTGGGATGATTTCAACTTATTATGCTTACCTGAGTTCTGTACTCTCCTTTATTTACACCCTTCATTACACTATAAGAACTTACGTCCTGGATTCTTGCACAATATCTTGAATTATGTAAAGGGGCGCCTCGAATTAAAATTTTCGGGACAGCGGAAAGTCTCAATTCTCCAAATGGAGCTCCAAATTTTGCCCGATGATAATAATTTTGCCGAATCGTCAAGAAATATTTGCCGAACAAGAAATTTTCGGAAAGTCACAGTGACCTTCCATTGGGGCGCTCCTGATTGCGCAGCACAAACTTTACACATATTTTAAGCATCGTCGAGGGTATTGTATGTTCAAAACATTTCTTTAGTCAAAGTTCAATTGAAGGGCTCGGAGCAGAAATGAACAAGCCACAAGGAGCGACTTTTCCATCAAAATTTTTGTTTCTCATAACTAAATTGAAACAAACATGACAATGGATTATGTCATTTGGAGAAAAACATATCTGGTTTTAGTATTCTTTCTTTATTATTATTACTAACAAGAATTGTCTTATTCAACTTCTTGAGACATATTTCGAAGAGTGGCATTGAAGTCTGGCAGACTCAAGATGATGCCGACTTACTTACTGCTCTTTTAAAGGCAAAAGAAATTGAAAAGGCTGTTATAGTGGGCGAGAGGATATAGATCTGTTGGTGCTGATGACAGCTTTAAGACAGCCTTTCAGCAACTTGTTCTTTTTAAAACCTGGAAGAGGGAATGCTTGTGATTTGTTTTTTTCTCCACTATATCTTTTAAGTTTGACCCCAGCAATATTCTTTTCATCCATGCTTTTAGTGGGTGTGATACGATTTCGGCAATCTTTGGCCAAGGCAAAATTAAGTTGTACAAAATAGTCAAAAAAAAAAAAAAAAAACTCCTGAAATTAAGGAAGCTATTGAAGTATTTATGGACCCAATCTGTCATCATGATGCCTTAGCTGCAGCTGGAGAAAACATTTTGCAAATATTATACACAGGTGACGTAAAGTATTTGAACCTATCTTTGGATACTTTGCAATTTAATCTTTTTATGAAACTAGTGTACAGGGCTAAGATAAATCTTGCAGGGTTACCTCCAAAGTGCGGGGAGGGGGGGGAGGATGCTGGACGTTATCACTCATATCGGTTCTACCACCAAATTTAAAGTTGGTTGGGCAACATAACTGAACCAGAGAAATGGGGTTGGGAACGCAGAAAGCGAGGTCTAATGCATGTTGACACGAAAAGAGATTCAGTTACTCAGAATCTTTTGAAGATTGTGTCTTGTACCAGTAAGAAAAATTGTACTGGAGCCTGTTCTTGTCACAAGGCAGGTTTAAAATGCTCCAGCACGTGCAAACACTGCAGTGGCACAAATTGTGAAAATGTTGCAGAAATTTCATTTTTGGATGAGACTGCTGAAGAAGATGATTTGTTCCAGGAGCTTTTGGAATTACCGCAACAAGGAGATGAACAATTAAAGGACCACAGCTTCTTTTTACCCTCTACAAATTCTGAACCGGGAGAACCTGGACCTTCAAAACGGCTTCGAAGAAGATACACAGCGTATTCTGTTGTCCTTTCTCTATTTGCTTTAAGGCCGAATGAATCTCTCTGTAATTTAGATCTGTATTATTCTGTCTGTAATTAATCTGTATTAAGCTTCTACAGTTTGATTTTCATTTTGAAAGGTAATTCTTTTGGGCTTTTCATGCCTCAAAAAGTCAGTTTCTGCAGAATTTTTTCAAAGTGTTCATTACGTATTGGTATTGTACCTTTATTTACGCATTATTATGTCGCATTATTATGATTGTTTGCTTATTATCACCCTAATATTTTTTCATTCACATTTATATTCGAATAATGCACTTTCGCTTGTAAAAGAATAGATGGTACGAATTATGTGCTTTAAATGAATGAGAAGATTATGTAATTCAATTACAAACTGCAATATAAATCATATGTTGTTGGAGTCTAACTGAAGACTACCTCTGTCAGACTAGAAATATTAGTTCGTGAGCGGTGGGAGAGGGTTTATTATTATTATTGTATCAGAGCATAGGATGCATGACTGTGTTGATTGTTTGCTTATTAGCTGCCTAGTATTCATTCCTTCACATTAATATTTAAAAATCGCATCTCTGTTTGCAATAATTAGACTAGAATGTACGAATTATATCCCTCAAATGAACGTATATATTGTGTAATCCAGTTACAAATAGCAATATATCATCTATTATTGGAGTCTGATAAAGACTAGCTCTGTCAGATCAGAAAAGTTAGTTCGTGAGCAGTGGGGAAGGGTTTTTTTTCTTATTATTGCATCGTCGTATGTGCTTTAAATGAATGTGTATATATGTATTTCAGTTTCATAATACATCGTTTGTTTTTGGAGTCTAGTTGGAACTAATCTGTCAGCCAGAATTGATACTCTGTGTTCAGCGGGGGGGGGGGGGGGCAAGAAACTCAAACTACTCTAACTGTCAATAAACTCTCTGAAACTAAGTTTCTATTCAAGTTCTAATAGTTATGACGCCTTGCTTTCGGTGTGAAAGCTTTTTTTTTTTCGGGGTGGAAGAAAACTGCCTATTTTCAAAGAGCTATAGCAAGCTTGTTATTTGTGCTACAAAAAAGTTGTAGATGCAAAAGTTGTAGGAAATTTTATGTTCTTTAAACTTTACATTTAAAACTTTTTTCTAAGTTGAACCATTTCGGAGATATTTTGGAAAAAACAAAAAAATCATAAATTTTTGTGATTTTTCGGCCCCCAAAAGTTCTCCCGGGGTCTTTCGTGTTGGATAACTTGGTTTTTCCATGTCGGCCCCAATATGTACAAATTTAAAAAATAAAATTTTTGACCCCATTTTTTGCGAGGTAAAAAGTATCTATTGACTGAACTATATATATATATATACTAGCAAAAATACCCGGCGTTGCCTGGGTCAGTAATAATTATTAGAAAAAATCGTTACTTGCTTTTGTTTTCTGTTTTGAGTGAAAGAATTTAAAACACATCTTTTTGACGTGATTAAAAATCGAGTTTCTTCCTTACCCATAAAACTAAAATAGCAATAAGTATAAAGAACAAAGTAGTATTGATTTAGAAACGAATGCACTATATTTAAGCATATACAAATTTAAAAAACATGAAATTAATCTTCTCATATTTAAAAAGATTAATTTGTTGATACTTTTTTTTTTAACATGGAGTCTAAAACCTTCTCTATATGGCTAATGAAGTACGAAGTGATTAAAAAAAAGTAGCTGCGCTCGTAATCCCCTTATACTTGCTTTAGTTATTTCGGGAAATTTCAATCATTGTGGCTCTTGGTGCGATTTTACCGAATTTGCGAAAGTCGTTTCGGGTTACCTTCGATGATGCTCCCCCATTCTTTCCTTACTTTGTAAAACGATATGATATTAATTTTCGTTACAGAGATATCGTCACCAGATGCTGAGATATTTTTGGTCACCATAAAATGGCGCTAAACAGTTTCATCCGAAATGTTACCAAAATAAGTAATAAAATTTGGTGATTGTTTGAAATTGTGCAAAAAGGAAAATTAATGAAAGTTTTTGTGCTGCTTATGGATTTGCCTAATTTAGTTGCGGGATTATTTAACACAGTAAAAAAAGTCTTTTGAAAATTCTTTGATTGGCGATATTTTGTTTACATGGTGAAAGCTGAGAAACATTATGACGTAGTCTTTGGCTTCAAAAACAGCAACGTTGAAAAAACTGCCAAATGCATCAGCTACGGAAATCTTTCTGCAAAAATTTTGGCGATCTGCTGGTTGTTTGGATAATGAGTAAGTGTTCAATCAGCATAAATAATAATAAAAACCATTAATTACATTAAAGTTCCGTTTAAATGGAAAATCATCAGCCAAATCATGTATTATTTGCCAATCTTGTGCAAAAATCTTACTTCAAGATTTGACTGGAGAAAAGCCTTGAACAATCACGAAAAGCAAAGAAAGTCAACAATACAACAATTGTCGCTATCGACAGGGAGTTGAGATGATGCACTAAATACTGTATTGAGTTGAGGAAAGCCTTCGAACATGGATCTAAAAAGCTCATAACTCGTTTTTTATTCTACTTAGAAATTTCGAACAGGTGCCATCTTCAGCAGAAAAATCAGAGCTTTCGATGGACATATAATGTAAATATGTGCAAGTATTTTTTCATCCCAATATTAGAGAATTTATACAAAAATTTGTGTTTTATTGCCCCCCTAAGGGGTTTTGCCCCCCATAACGGGACGAAAACTACCCTATGTGTTATTCTGATGCATAAACTATATTATTGTAAAGTTTCATCAAAATCCGTTCAGTAGTTTTTGCGTGAAAGAGTAACAAACATCCATCCATACATCCATACATCCATACAGACAAACTTTCGCATATATAATATTAGTAAGATAATTAAGCTGAAAGTCTCTCTGTCCGGATCTCTGTCTGTCAGGATATCTGTGATGCGCATAGCGTCTAGACCGTTCGCCCGATTTTCATGAAATTTGGCACAAAGTTAGTTTGTAGCATGGGGGTATGCACCTCGAAGCGATTTTTCGAAAATTCGATGTGGTTCTTTTTCTATTCCAATTATAAGAACAAAATTATCATAAGATGAACGAGTAAATTACGAAATTATCATAACGTGGAACCGTAACATGGGCACAAGTCTGTTGGCGGGATACGAAATCATCATAACGTGGAACCGTAACATGGGTACAAGCCAATTGGCGAGAAAATTCACCACACATTATTTGTAAATATAAAGGCGAACCAAAAGACCTTTTAATTTTTCTATTACGGGCAAAGCCGTGCGGGTACCACTAGTACAGAATATAGAATGAAAAATACCTTTAAAATATTCCACAAATATTTTTCAAATTGGAAATTTTCCTACGGAAAAATTCATACCATGTAGCATATCGCATTCTTGCCCCGATCCCTTCAATTGTAAAGGGTGTCCCAAATTTAACGCAAGATTTGAATTTGCCGCCATCTTTGCAGTAAATTTTTGGCAACCCTGAAAAAAGAACAATTTGACAGCCGAGAGTTTAGGATTAGAAAAAATAGAGCGTTATACTATTCGCTCTTTCTTTAACGAGTAAATCACAGTCTTGATTATATTTTTGCCACAGTTGACATTTTTTGAAGAAACTGCCATTATTCTGACGGGAATACCTTCCGTAAAAAATTTTGCACTTAGATATTTGAATTGGGTAAAAAAAAAAAAATTGAGATCCGTATCCTTATCCGTATCCGCGGATCTTGACACTAAATGATCCGGATCCGCATCCGCGGATCTACTTTTTTAACGATCCGGCACATCACTACATACAGCCAATAAAACAATTGATTTGCTGCAATTCATTTACTGCACTTTCTCATTTCAGTGATCAGAATTGGCGCCTTGATCACATAATTTAACACCATTACAGTCGTATAATGCTTCATTTTTACTAACCTTAAACTCTCAGCTGTCAAATTGTTCTTTTTTCAGGGCTGCCCACAAATTACTGCAAAAATGGTGGCTAAGTCAAATCTTGCGTTAATTTTTGGGACACCCATTATATGACGGTGTTTGATGAAGGACATTACTTAAATGACATGGAATAGAATTGTTTTCATCTCGAAAAGCTTTCAAAGCTGCAGTCAATGAAAACAATTATCAAATTAAATAAACAGATGATCCCAAAATATGAGAGCCATTTGACTCTAAGTGAGTCTTTCGAGTAGCACTTGAATCTGTCCGTCAGGCAGTTCTAAAAGCTTCGAGTGTCTACGCAATTCTGCCAGATTTGTCCGAATTTCATTGTTGTATGTTGTCAGTTATTTATTTTTGTTCGGTTGGCAAAATCTCTATGCTGCAGAAGCATTTTTATTTGGGATAAGGCATAAACGGAGATTCCAACAAGTTGGAAGAGATAAGTTTGATATTTACTCCAACCAAGTTAAAATTAAAGTACATGGGATTGTAATAAGAAATTTAGAAAATTACAATGTTAAATTAGTAAACAGTTCAACAAGTCAATGATTGCAGCAACCCAGAATAATGTGTTATAAGTAATTTTTTTAAGGTTAATTATAAAAAATAAAAGTCAAAATTGAAAAAGTAGTAACTTTCAAATTAAATATTATAAATGAACACATTTTCGCGAAAATGAAAACATCGGGAATTTCGCGAGTTGAAAGATTTCGCGAATTTTCTATGAACAGTATTCAAAGTTCATTAAAAAATAAGTTCAAAATATTTCATGAGGCTTAAACTTTTGCGATGTTTATGGGCTCGCAAAAATTAAGGTCTCACAAACATAGGTGTTTTACAGTAAACCGTTATAATAAAACTCAAAGGTAAATAAAAAAAACTCGCAAAAATTAAAGTACATTCTAGAAATTTCTGCAATTATAACTAATTATTTATTATTAGAAAATCGCCCGTCAAGGTATGACGGGTGAAAATTGCTTCTACATTTGAACGAAGCAATTGCCTGTTTGATGATGTTCTGATAGTTGAAATTTTAACCCTAACTCCAGTGGGTTAACCCTAAACCCGGTAGCTAGCGTTCATTGATGACCACTTTTTCGTTTCTTCTCCTAAAATGACAATATTACCAGTAAAACAGTTAAGATACCGGATCCAGTTCAGCCTCGTCAAAATAAAGTCATTCCGTGTCATGCCGTGGATCGAGTTTCATTGTTGATGATATCAGGAGCGTTACTCGATCATTCGCTATTATATATATGAGGATTATATTTCTTACTTAATTTACACAGAGAGGTCTTCCACAAACAATGTCGCACTCTGCCAAGGGTAGATGATCGTAAAATTGTGACAGTTTGCGACAAGGAGAAGGGAGAGAGTAACAAAAAGTATGACATCCACATTTTTGAAATAAAAACATGCTTATGAACTAGTATGTTGTGGCCATTACGAAACTTTCTTCTATATTTTTCTTTTTTTTTTTCTGATCCCTCCCCATGCTTGACGAGGAAGCAATATTACCAACAAAAACAAAATTACACATGCAAAAATTTGACGACCATCCCAATGTTTGAATTATTGCAAAAGCAAAGCAAAGAGCGAAAATTGAAAGTTATTTTAAAAGCCTTGCTTGAATTAATTACAAATACTATTTAATTTGTAAACAAACATAAGATGGCAACAGTTAAAAATTTTAAATCATTGAGATAATATTTCCGATCATTTCCATACAATTAAAATCACGAGAAAAACGCAGACGACAATCTATTACGATTTATCTTTCTTATTGTTGCATTAATAAAGCTATTTTTATTCGCAAAAAAAAAAATTAATTTGAATTTTGACATCTTGAATTCAAATTATGTTTTTCGCAATCACGAGTGTGTGTGTGTGGGGGGGGGGGGATATGTGTGTTTGTGTGTATGGGGTATGTGTGTTTGTGTCTGTATGCAGGCATGAAAACTAGACGTTAAATCCCGGTTATCACAAATTTGCCATTTCAACTGCGCTTGCGCGCAGACTTGGCTTTTTGGGCTTTCTTTTTTAAGATTTCGTGTTGCTTGTTTATATTTAGGCTGAGCTAGAGTCTCAACAAATTAATGAATGCGATTAGAGTACTTTCACAGCGATTTCGTGATATATTATATGAAACTACGGATATGAATAACTGATAATCTTTATAATGTAAAGAGAAAAATGACACTTCAATATTTATTGGTTTGAAATTATTTATTTAACATAAACGTAAAACACGTTGTGTACTTCAAAAATGATTGGAACATGGGTATAGATATCGGTATTTTGCGGATATTTTACGTCAGTCGTAAACAGCTTAGTATTATACATTTTCATTTAAGTTGAGGGTTCGGTTTTGTATTTAAAAATTTGGCCCTGAAAATGGCCTTTGTTTGATAGAAAATCAGACTTTGAATCCATTAATAATTAAGACGCAAAACTCAATCTTTACCGAGGCCTAAAAACTAAATCAGAGAAAGCTTTGTGATTTCTAATTTTTATCTGTTGCTATCTCATATTTATTAACAAATTTAAAATGCTTGTAATTAATTTTAGCAAGATTTTTGAAATCAGCCAAGTCCGCGCGCAAGCGCAGTTGAAATGGCAAATTTGTGATAACCGGGATTTAACGTCGAGTAGGCATGAAAGTGTTTGTAGTTTTGTGTGCGTGTGTGTAGGTTTTTGTGTGTGTATATGTGTAAGTGTCTGTATGTATGTGTGTAGTTGTGTATGTATGCGCGTATGGGGTATGTGTGTGTAGGCATGTGTGTTTGTGTCTGTGTGCAGGCATGAAAGTGTGGGTAGTTTTGTGTGTGTGTGTGTAGGTTTTTGTGTGTGTATATGTGTAAGTGTCTGTATGTATGTGTGTTTGTGTGTGTGTGTGTAGTTGTGTATGTATGCGCGTGTGTGTAGGACATGGATGCAACCTGGAGACGGCTTTCGCTATAGGAGCAGCAGCATGAGGAGCCCGCCTGTCCACGGTGATGGTGCAGAGGGTGGCGGTAGGAAAAATGATAGGACATCAAAACAGTCAAATGAAAGCAATAAGCAATCGTGATTGCTCAAAAAAAAAATCAACACCTCTTGGAGCGATTGGCGTCAAAATTGAACCGAAGCCTGTTTACATATGGATTCATAGATTCCAAATTTCAACCAGAACGTAGCATTACTTCTTGATAGGGCACTCACCATGGAAAAAAAGGAACGGGCGATTGCGCTACCCCCTTTTTAGCTGTTGACACCAAAGTAAAATCAGCTCTTATACCCACTAAGGGCTACTTGCTGATAAATTTTTCTTTCATTCCGTTCATTATATCTTGAGATACAGCAGTCACAATTAAAGACAAAAAACGTTCTATAGCTCAACTCCCGTTTGAGTTATTGACACCAAAATTGAATCAAGACCTGTTCCTGTTAATGGCAACATATGGACCAAATTTTGTTTGATTCCGCCTGTTACTTCCTGAGGAATAGCAAGCACGCGTAACTCAAAAAACGTCCCATTGCTCCACCCTCCTTGGAGGAATTTGCGCCAAAAACCAATGGGCCCAAGTTCACATAGGGGCACATATGTGTACCCAATTTCGTTCGATTTCATGCGGTAGTTTTTGCTGTAGAGCGGCCACAAAAAATTGGTCACACACAGACGTGACACACACGGACACACATACACACAGACAGACAGACATTTTCCAAAAATAGTCGAAATGGACTCAGCACACATCAAAAAGTTCGAATCCGTCAAAATTCGAAATTCGAAGATTTGCACGAATCCAATACTTTCTTCTATATATTAGATATAAAAGAAAGTAAAAACAACGTGACATAAAACAAAAGTGAGTTGAAATGTGACACTTTAGGGAACAGGAGGAAGGGGTCAAGTGTAATCATTTATGGACAGCCCTTCCTTTTCTAGGACGTTCATAATATATTACAATGAACCAATTTCCTTAGTGATAAGGAAGATTTTTATTATTTTCCTGCGTAATATAATTTTTTTAGAAAGCTAGAAATTTCGTAAATTTTTTTCGTTATAACAAAAATGCACCAAACTAAAACTAGTATGCTGTGGCCATCACGAAACTTTCTTCTATATTTTTCTTTTTTTTTTCCTGATACCTCCCCATGCTTGAGGAGGAAGCAATATTCCCAACAAAAACAAAATTACACATGCGAAAACTTGACGACCATCCCAATGTCTGAATTATTGCAAAAGCAAAGCAAAGAGCGAAAATTGAAAGTTATTTTAAAAGCCTTGCTTGAATTAATTACAAGTATTTTATTTGTTAACTAACATAAGATGGCAACAGTTAAAAATTTTAAATCATTGAGATAATATTTCCGATCATTTCCATACAATTAAAATCGCGAGAAATACGCAGACGACAATCTATTACGATTTATCTTTCTTACTGTTGCGTTAGAAAAGCTATTTTTATTCGGAAAAAAACTAGTATGTTGTGGCCATGACGAAACTTTCTTCTATATTTTTCCCTTTTCTGATCCCTCCCCATGCTTGACGAGGAAGCAATATTCCTAACAAAAACAAAATTACACATGCAAAAACTTGACGACCATCCCAATGTCTGAATTATTGTAAAAACAAAACAAAGAGCGATTGAAAGTTACTTTAAAAGCCTTACTTGAATTAATTACAAATATTTTATTTATTAACAAACATAAGATGGCAACAGTTAAAAATTTTAAATCATTGAGATAATATTTCCGATCATTTCCATACAATTAAAATCACGAGAAATACGCAGACGACAATCTATTACGATTTATCTTTCTTATTGTTGCATTAATAAAACTATTTTTATTCGCAAAAAAAAAAAAAAAAAATCAACACCTCTTGGAGCGATTGGAGTCAAAATTGAACCAAAGCCTGTTTACGTATGGATTCACATATGTTCCAAATTTCAACCAGAACGTAGCATTACTTCTTGAGATAGGGCACTCACAATGGAAAAAAAGAACGGGCGATTGCGCTACCCCCTTTTTAGCTGTTGACACCAAAATAAAATCAGCTCTTATACCCACTAAGGGCTACTTGCCGATACATTTTTCTTTCATTCCGTTCATTATTTCTTGAGATACAGCAGTCACAATTGACGACAAAAAACGTTCTATAGCTGAACCCCGGTTTGAGTTATTGACACCAAAATTGAATCAGCACCTTTTCCTGTTAATGGCAACATATGGACCAAATTTTGTTTGATTCCGCCAGTTACTTCCTGAGGAATAGCAAGCACGCGTAACTCAAAAAACGTCCCATTGCTCCGCCCTCCTTAATTCGCGCCAAAAACCAATGGGCACAAGTTCACATAGGGGCACATATGTGTACCAAATTTCGTTCGATTTCATGCGGTAGTTTTTGCTGTAGAGCGGCCACAAAAAACTGGTCACACACAGACGTGACACACAAACACACACACATACACACACACAGACAGACAGACATTTTCCAAAAATAGTCGAAATGGACTCGGCACACCTCAAAACGTTCGAATCCGTCAAAATTCGAAATTCGAAAATTTGCATGAATCCAATACTTTCTTCTATATATTAGATATAGAAGAATGTAAAAAAAAGATTTACACTCTTCAATTTTTTTTTTTCATGTCTGTCGTATGTTATCTCATAGTTTAATAGGTTATTCATGATAACAATAGTTGGATAGATTTCAGAAAATAGTTGCTTTAAAAAAATATTCTTTGCATTGTTTACAGTTTTAATTTGCTTCAGTCATGTGAAAACGGCCATATTACCTTAACAATTAGTCATCACATGACAATGTTTTAAATACTTATTCTGATTAAAGAGGAAATTTATTTATTTATTTATTTTAATATGAAAACTGGTTTTTCGATTTGAAGAAACAGAGCTACACACATAAGAATATCCCTTAAGTTCTATATACATATTCTTTCTTTCTTTTTTTCTTTTTTTTGCAGTAAAATCCCTCTTTCCTTCATGAACACGGATAAGAAAAAATAAGTAAGTAAATAAATAAATGGGAAAACTAAACACTATTAATGAAACTTCTCAAAATGCATGTAATTTTTTTCACATTTGAGTTTTATTAATGTTATTTATATCATTATTTCAAAATTATTAGTTTTTTCATTTTTGTTCAAAGGGAACCTTTTTTTTCTTTTATAAATCAAATGTACAGTAATTGCTAATTAATAAAGCGTAATTTCACCTGTACCCCGTTTTTAGGTCGTCGCAGTCACACATACTCTCTCTCGCTCTCTTTTCGCAGAAGTTAAATTCATCAATTTACTCGTTGTCTAGAGGGTAGTTAAAAAAAAATACATTGCATTCTTTAAATTCCAAATACACATTATTAAGGTTTTTTTTACAGAAGAATAATTTAAAAGTCTATGGTTTTGCAAGAGATTTCTTTGAAAATTGTTGGACCAGTGGAAAACAAAGAAATGTCTGCATATATAAAAAAATTATGTCACAGAAGTTGCGAAGTCTGTGGCCGTACCCACGCCCAAGAGATTCCATAGCACCAACAACCTTGAAATTCGGTACTCGTATAAAATTACTTCCAGTCCCAAAGGTTCGTATCTCGGAGCGTTTTTTTTTATAATTATTATTATTAATTTTATTTGTTTATTTTATTTTTTGTAATAAAGTTTTGAAGATAACATTTCACATATAAATTGCCTATTACAGGGATAAAAGACTTCCTACACTCCTTTATATCGTATGTCATTCGGAAGAGTTTTTTTTTTCTGTACAGGATAAAGTCTGATCCAATTTTCTCAATGAGGTTGTTTCATTCAATCAAAAGTAGTACTTTTTGTCACTGAAATTGATAGAATAAGCAAATAAATAAATAAATAAATAACATGGACTCAGAAAATACCTTCATTTTCCCAACAGTTATTTTTTAATTAATTTTTTTTAAATGTCCGATTTTTCAAATAAGGCGTGGTCTTGATGACGTCACAAATGATGCTCTTTGGCGCATCTTTCTATCGCGTTTCCACGTTATAATAATCAAGCAGCGAATTAAATATTGTGCTCTACGCTTGCTATCAACCATATCGTTGCCAATACACATGAGTAAAGATGCTAATTAAATATTTTGCTCTGTGAATGGCAACACTGAATGGCATTTCATCATTTGTGATGTCATCGGCAAGAAATGTAAACGATGAGCGCACCGGTTTAAGTAATTTTCTAAAAACATTAAATTTTAATAAATTATTTAAAAAATGATCAGATCCTATGTTTTTAAGCATGCTCTTTCAAAAAAAAAAAATACTTTTAAAATTTTGGAAACGATTCCATTGATTAGAACATGAAATACATGGGTTTCTAATTTAGAGACAATTAAAGAACAAGATGTTGCTGGAGACCACGAAATCCAAAACAGTTTTCCAACCATACGAAACGGCCGATTTGCTATGCCTACTTTCGTACCTATAGCTATAAAATTTCGTACAGCGAGATTTTCATATTGGTTCCAATTATAATAAACCCTTTAGATAAGTTTTGTCTTCAACGAGAGAGGTCGCGGTATATTTTTTTTTCTTTCTTATCGTAACGTTTATTTTAATTTGATTCTTCCTAACAGACGATTTAGATCTTTGGGAACCAAATGAGATTGCGAAGATACCTCCCGGGTTTGGTAAGCGGTGACGAGCAGACGCCATAGCCCCATAGGTTAGAAATAAGGCTAGCGTAAAAATGAAAATTAATGCAAAAAGTAAATTAAAACATGTTTTATTTGCAAGAAATATTTTCTCAAAAAAAAAAAAAAACTGCCGAACGGCAGCAGTCTTGTGCGTTCCAGCACCATGATAATTGCTACATGTATAAGGGGCCATTCATTAATTACGTAAGGGTCCCAGGGAGAGGGGGATTAGAAAATCTCAACATATCACTACTTTGGGGGGGGGGGGGGGGGGGGGGCTCAAACCTTTTCAAACGTAATTTTTTTCCAAGTCGATATTTTAAATTAAAAATCACCCGGACTAGTGGTTTGGCAGAGATCATAATTCATTTGCATCTGGAAGGTCAAAAAACGTATTAGGATGAAGGTTTTTTTTTCCTTTCTTGTTTTACAAAGAATGAATAGTGTAAAATATAATAAAAGAATAGCACTATGTATGGCATGTTTCGATTTTACTTAGTATTGCATCATATAATCTATTTAAAAAATAAAAATCTTTGATTTACGTCAAACTGGGAGTTTTAGTGTAACTGATCCTCTTTTCTGACAACATTTAATTATTTTGAAAAACGAAACGGAATCTTACGTTAGCATAGGGGGGAGGGGTTTGAAGAATTTTGCGTACCCTTACATGGGGGGGGGGGTCGAAAATTGCCAAAATCATCCTTACGTAATTGATAAATGGCCCCCTAAGTAACCAACGAGTACGAGGATTGGCAGTATGGGTCAAAAACGAAGGATTCTGAGTGAAGAGTCAAGCCCCAATCCCCCGCTTAGTTCTTATTTGGCTTTATCTTTCATAAAAACAAGGATATGACGAAACGGGAAGCACATGACGTGTGCGAATCAGTAAAGCAAAATTGGCGAAATTATATTGTAGATTAAATTTTTTTCGAATAAACTATAGTGAGACTAACCTATCCTGGCAGCACATGATTACGCAGATCTTAACCACAGCACTACGAAGTTGCCAGGATAGGCTTACCTCAACTATAGTTCCTATTTTATCAAGCCCCAATTTAAAACTAAAAATTCTAAATGAAAATAGTGGCTCATTTTCTACACATAATCGCAGATCTAATTTGCTTTTATTGTCCACAGATGAAGCAACTTTGTTGCAATGAGTTCAGAAACCTCCTCCTCTCTTAGGGAGGAGTGCCTTCTCCCGCTATCCAACAACTCTCTCATTTTTCTCTTGAAACTTTAGAGCCAGTTCAGAAAAACACTTCAAGTGCTAATAAATCTACTCAACTCTTCCAGCCGAAGAATCACATCACTTTCCCAGAGGAATGTCGACTGCGGACACACGATATTCTTCCTTTGGCAGGACGCGCACATCCATCTTCGGGCTATGTCAGCTTGTGGAACGTTAGAACAAACGGCCCTGCCTACTTCTGTCGAGCGAAAAAATGGAACTTCGGGTTATGGGGTCCAACAGTTTGGAAGAAAAAAAAAGGGGGGAAAGTTGTCATAATACCAACGGCGAGAGCAGAAATAGCAATAATTTTTTGAACGTGTGAGATGGGTCATTAAATCATTTAATGACTTTTCGAATGCCATGTGGAAAATGTTTCACGCCGGGGCCCATTCGATAGCCAGCTAGCATGAAACGACCTTCTAATTCGGAAAAACTGCCGGATGAAAAGAAGGCTTTGTTGTTACTCCACGTGTCAGCTCTCTACACAAACATTAGCGAATGAAAATTGATAATTATTAGACATTCAGAACTGTTGAATTTTATGATGCGCATGAATGCTTTACCAAAATGTTGTTGTCAAGTTACTGGTCACTGTGAACTTCTTTAAATCCGAACAGAGAACCATTTTAAATCTTTCAGCTTTCTCTTCTTGCTTAGCAACAATGAAACCGACACCAATCGCGTGAATAAAGGCTTAAACTATATTTAAAGTTTAGGTTATAAAAAGAATATATAGTTAAAATTCTATATTAACTTGGGAGTTCGAAACAAATTCCATTATCCACAGAAATATTAGCTCTTTCAATTGTTATTAATATTTTAACTTACAAGTAAGTTTTCACTACCAAAATTGCGAAAAAGTGCTAATAAGCTAGATTTTAATTACTATCGAGAGCAATTAACGTTTTACTAAGATGAGGCCCAGCTATAAACTCTCCCGATCAAGTTACGTTTTGAACCAAAAAAAGAGCTATCAAAATCGGTTCGCCCATTTATATATAGGAGATACGAGTCTCAGGCAGATACACACACACACACACACGTAAGGCTAATAATCCTCTTAAATTTTGCATTCTGGTTAAAAACGATAGCGCTTGTCTAAATAGTTATATTTAACTGGATAAATGATTTTGTTTAGCCGTCTTAATCGTCTGATCCGTAAGGTATAATTTACATCATATTTTTATTTAAATTTTTTTATCCAACCCTCTTTGATTTCACATGATATCGCTAATGGGATATGACCATGGCTCAATTTCTTTCAAGGGAAGTGCAGGAGTCCAAGATATTCGAATGCTAAAATAGCCTGAATTCTAAAAATAAATCCGTCTAAAATGCAAAAAAATCACTTGCAATTGAAAAGAAGGGCAGGAGCTGCGCTCTCTTGAGCTCCCATGCAAATTAAGACCTGGATATACCGAAATTATTCTCCAGCATTTGTACAAGTAATGTTTTAAAAGTTTTGACATTTTTCGCCAGTTTACGTACAAAAATTCTCTTTTGACTTAGAATTCGTGTAGAACAGTGTTGCCTAACCTTCCTCTACTCGAAGAGCTGCACCTCATATTAAAATGATTCTCACGGAACATAAAAATTTTCAAAATGTTTGAAATTTCTCTAAATAACATAGGAAGACAAGGAAATGGAAAGAAAATTAAGGACAAATTTTTGTTATTATCATTACTATGCTTCTTTTATTAAATGCATCTGTTTCTCAGAAAAACTAGTTTTTGAACATTTGGATCCAAATTTGTTACTTTGTCATTAATCATGCTTTTTGATTTGCAAAGTTAAACAACGGGCCACACGGATCAGTTTCGCGATCCGAATTTGGTCGCATGCCTTAGGTTGGGTACCACTGGGGTAGAACCCAATATTTTGAATTCCTTCAAAGAACTTCTGACGCAGTAAAATAAATTAAATGAACGAGTGAATATCAATGTTTGTTGAGAGGTCATAAAGCGATCTTGAGTCTTGAAATCCATAACCGAGAGATCTAATTATGTCATAGCTGCTATCACAAACGATGACTGAAATTGATGGGAAAAGAAGACGAATCGCACAAACTAGATCTAGGTCAACAAGGCATCAACATGTAACCTGATAAACGAAGGACCTTTCCAAAATAACGATAATTTGACTACTTGCCTAAAAATTTCTTATGCAATAAAATATGTACTAAAGCTATATGTCTTTGTGTTAAAATACATTCTGCGTTCAAAAACTCCCCTACTCCCCATCAAGCAATAACTGTAACGATTAGTGGAGCAGAGAAGGGGAAGGGGCTAAAAGACCCCCCCTTCGAGGGCCTTGGTTTCAACATCATTGCCAATATCAATACAGTAGTTTATACCAAATTGACGGAGCCGGAGTCGGACTGATTTTGGGGTAAAGAAGTCGGAGTCCGACTGTTTTTGTGGCATAGGAGTCAGAGTCGGGATTTGAAAGTTTCAAAGTTAGAAGAGTTGGTAAAGGTCACTTTTCCTCCGAATCTGCATTTCTACCATAACTACGGGGTCAGAGTCAGAGTCGGACTGATTTCGAGATAAAGGAGTCGAAGGCTTTGAAACTCTAGGTGTCGGAGCCTGAATCTGTCATTTTCCCTCTGACTCCTCAGCCCTTTTTTATACACATGAAAGGATTGTTTTGATCAAAAAAAAAATCATCCAGAAGGTAATTCTGGCTGAGCTAGTGATGAGTTATTTCTATGTTTTCCACTCCCCTCCCCACAGAAATACAGAGTTAATGCAGCGAATCTACGACCAACTTATTCCATACTTCGAGTGGTGGTCAAAACTGTGAACACATTAGGGGGGGGATTTAAGTTTTTAAACTTTGTACGCTTGTAGAAAATGATTTGTTTCACAAAATGCAAACTCGTACATATAGAAGACTCCGTAAATGAGGCAAAGCTTTTTTGGAACATATTTGACCCCCCCCCCCCTTCTTTCCCCAAAATGTCAGACTTTATCTTACCCCTCCTCTTCTCTCGTTACAGGCCACACTATATGACTATATAAGCGTGCTTTTATTTTAAGAAAATGTGTAATGTCCCACTTATTGTTACCCTCTCTTTCCTCTATCCTCTTTGTCACGAACTGTCACAATTTTACGGATCACCTCCCCCTCAAAGTATGACATCATTTGTGGGGGACCTTTCAATGAAATTTAATGCAGAATTCATTACAAAAAGCAAAATTCAAGCATTTAGGTTACTAGAACTGGTAAGCTGCAATAGCTATCGAGATGTCTTAGATTCTGATGCTTGCATTGAGTTTTCAGTACTTTATTTTTATTTAAGCTTTCACACGGATGTTTCATTAAGCTGACAGGATATCTAAGACCTTCCCTCGTCATTTCATAATGCCAGGAAACCATTATAATATCAATTATTATCGACACTATATTTGTTTGTTACTATAATTGAGCATTAAATTATGCATATAAAAATTATAATTGATCCTTTTTCGCACTGAATTCAGTATTAAAACGAATTCCATACGAATTTGCATTTTCTGAAACGTAACTGTTTCCATAAGTTAACAAGAACTAATATTAAGTTTTAAAAAAATTTAAAGCTAATTTGAATTTTAGCATCTGGAATTCAAATTATGTTTTTCGCAATCACGAGTGTGTGTATGTAGGCATGTGTGTTTGTGTCTGTGTGCAGGCATGAGTGTGTGGGTATGTGTGTGTGTGTGTGTGTGTGTGTGTGTGTATGTGTGTGTGTGCAGCTGTGTATGTATGCGTGTGTGTATTATATGGACGCAACCTTGAGACAGTTTTCGCTAGAGGAGCAGCATCGTGAGGCTGGTCGACGGTGGTGCTGCAGAGGGAGGCGGGGGGAAAATAGAATCATAGGAACATCAAAACAGTCAAATGAGAACAATAAGCAATGTGATTGCTCAAAAAATGACCCTAGTGACCGACTTGATATTAAAATGAATATCAAGGGTATTTTACACACATTAAATTTTAAAAAATTTACATTCTTTCTTGCTGATATGGGAAATACGGAAAAGAAAAGGTAATCACAACAAAGGTAAGTGCGCCAAAACAGTCCCTTCTAAGGCTCAAGGCCTAGTATCTCGCTCATTTACGATTCAAATGGATCTACATTCATCACATGACTCAGACAAAATCAGAAAAAAAAAAAACATTCTATGTAAAAATTTAAGTTTTAATAAAGGCGGTTTAGCCATATTAAAACACGAATTCCCACTAAGGCTAATTCTGAAAAAACGCCGAAATATAGGGGAATGTGGGGCAAAGTGAAATAGTTAAGATGACTGAGCTTTTTCAAAATGAAACGAGCTGATGTGTGCATCACATGACTTCCTTTTATTCCAATTGAATGTCATTTCCCCATTACTGGCAATTTTAATGTGATTCAATAGTTTACTCTCTAAATATCACCAACAGTGGCCAAATTAAAACAAGATTTTAAAGAAAAGAAAAAAAAAATCGCCAACTTTGTCACCAAGTTGGCGACAAAGCTTGGCGAAAAAAACACTGGCGACATATCGCCAAGTGTCCGCCAAAATATAACACCACTTCAGTTTACATCGAAATTAATAATGATCCCCCCCCCCCAAAAGGGGCAAAAGACCCCCTTTGGAGCATCTGAATGCAACCAAAAAGGGAGGTGCACAACTAGACTTCACTAGAAGTCTAAGTACCAAATTTCAACTTTCTAGGACATTCCGCTCTTGAGTTAAGCGACATACATACACACATAAGCATATACATACGTACATATAGACGTCGCGAGAAGACTCGTTGTAATTAACTCGGGGATCGTCAAAATGGATATTTCGGGTGTCTGTACGTTCCTAGACTTATATCCACGTGTGGTCGGGTTTAAAAATAAATTCAACATTCATTAGGGGATGAGCAAAATGGAAATTAAGGCCGATTTTTGAGTGAAATTTTTTTCGCGAATACAATACTTCCTTTTTTGTAAAAGGAAGTAAAAAAAAAACAGGGGAGTTCTGAGAATTCTGTTTTGAAAAATTTTCTGAGCGTCACCTGCGATCGTCTAAAATTCCGTATCTTGGACCCTGGCGATATATCGCCAAGTTGAAACACCACTTGAGTTTATATCGAAATTAGCAATGATTTCCCCCCATAAAGGGACAAAAGACTCCCTTAGAAACATCCGAATGCAACCAAAAAGGGAGGTGGACAACTAGACCTCACTAGGAGTCTACGTACCAATTTTCAACTTTCTAGGACATACTGTTCTTCAGTTATGCGAGATACATACACACAACACACATACACACATGCGCACATACCACATACATACGTACATACTGACGTCACGAGAAAACTCGTTGTAATTCGGGAATCGTCAAAATAAATATTTCGAATGTCTATACGTTCTTAGGCCCTTATCAACGTGTGGTCGAGTCAAAAAAAAAAAAAAAACTCAACATTCATTCGGGGGTGAGTAAAATTGAAATCAAGGTCGATTTTTGAGTGAAATTTTTTTCGCGAATAAATACTTCCTTTTTTGTAAAAGGAAGTAAAAATAGGAAATTTGTTTTGAAAATTACAGTGCATAAAGACTGAAAATTGTATTTTATAATAAAAGTTGCATTGAAATAGTATTTTTTTATTTTTGGCAGTTATTTGCGCCTTGGAAAGAAAGTGGAAAATTTTAACTTTATTTTTTTTATGATGCAACGAAAAATAAAATATTTTTCGAATGAAATAGTTTCTGTTCCATTTTTAAAATTTTTTTGAACAAATGAATCAGTAAATAAAAGGTTGAATGAATGAATGAAAAGATCCTGAAACAATAGATGAATAATTAAATAAATAAATTACTCAATCTATGACGAAAAATAAATGAGTAAATAAAAGAGTGAAGGAATGAGAAAATAAGTGAATAATTGAATAAAAAAGTGAATTATTAAATGGAGGAATGTAAATGAATTAATGAATGAATACGTAAGTAGTGCATAAAATTATTGAGTAAGTAAACGAAATAAACAATTTCACTTTGCCCCGCATGTACTTGACTAATTGTACATTATATTTAATATAAAAAAATGAGTAATATTAACTGAATAAATACTGCTCCAAATATTAGAAAGTCTCAATCAATATTTAAAATGTTAATAACAAGAACTTCATGCTTTTATAACTACAAAAATAATTTTTGACTTAACAAAATATTACAATATGAGTATCAATTTTTGAAAATTGCCTGTATTATCATATATTCTACAGCGGTTTTTTTTCCTGACTGGAATAGACTGCATGTGCTACTACGTAGTTAAAATATTACCTGATAGGTGACGCTAAAGGCAGAATAAAATTTTTCCCACTTCACTTTGTCCCACATTCCCCTACCATTAAACTAAAAATAAATATTTGTGTGTTCTACAAAATTCATTAAAAGCAAAAAATAAACAAATAAAAAGACACTCTCTTTTTTTCAACAAAAGATGTGTCCAAAAACGTAAAAGAGTTGTTCAAATGAAAAACGACCTCGTTTGAAAGTCAATTCGACAAATCAGGATAATATTGATGAGTTATGAGAAATTACAAAATTTCTTAATATAACTGAGTTTTCGAGCTGATCCCCCAAAATCCTATGAAAACCTTTTCTCCAGTTTCGGTCCGAGAGACAGATGATGGATCATTTGTGTGTGAAGAGGGGATAAAAAGATCTGGAGACAAAAATGGCTTTTATCTCTAGGTATTAGCAATCTTTTTTTTTTTTTTTCCTTGAACGTAAAGCTAATATTTTGGTCAGAAACATTCGCAAGTGCATACAGGTACGAACCGGGTCCGTGCCAAGAGGTACTAACCAACACTGATTCCCAAAGGATGCACAGGTTCGAGGACGCCAAAAATTAAAAAAAAAAAAAAAAGAAGAAAATGTGACCTACTTCCCCCAATTAATTCTAATTTGAATTCCGAAACTTTGAATTCAAATTATGTTTTTCGCAATCACGAGTTGCGACAAGACCCTACTGATTAGAGTTATTGTTTCTAGAAACAGCTCCCCCCCAGTAAGCAAACTATCTTGCCTCAGTATTGCATAAAGGTTGACATGCAAGAAAAATCATCTTGCATTAATACTGCCTCAATGTTGTTATGTTACTCCCTTTATGCTGTCAGCAGGCTGCCACAATATTGACTGACAAGGTGTATGCAGCATAATATCAGGAAAATATCAAGGTAGGCTGCTTTTGTAACATTGCATACGTATTGATATGACAGGATAATATCAAGATGTTGTCATGACAGCATGAAATCAAGGTCTAGGCAAGATGATCTTGCTTTTGTAATATTGCATACGTATTGATATGACAGGAAAATGTCAGGATACTTTGACATGACAGTATGAAATCAGCACGTTTGCAAGGTTTTTTTTATCCATTTATTTATTTGTATTATTTTCACTTCAAACTCGAGAATTAAATTTCATTCTTTAATTATTTCTGTTATTCTTCAAGATAGTTTTCTAGCCTGAGAATATTTTCTTAAAGCTGACATCTGATCGGAAATTCATATAAAGATATTAATTGTACTCGCAATTTAATTTAAAAAATGAAAGTTTCTTCGTTTTGCGTAATACTTGACTTATTTTTTAAATTCATGCTTCTAATTGTATTATAAAGACATAAAATGCCTATTTAGGAATAATTGCGGAAGTTTTTATAGCACATTTAAGAGTAAAGGTAGCAAAATAATAAATAAATAAATAAATACAATAAATAAGTACATTTTCAAATGGATGTCAGCATTGAAAATATCCCATGGACAAAACATATGAATTTATCTTAAAGAATAACATAAATACCATTGAATAAAATTAACCTTACTTGAGATTGAAGTGATAATACGAAATTCTGGGCTTCATGTCCATTGTTTCAAAGTCTAGGGACGAAAAAAGTTATTTTCGGCCATTTCTAATTGATCGCACATCGTCTGCGATATGACTTGTTTAGTACTATATTAATAAACAAATGCAGTTATAAGTCATTCATAAGTTTTTCCTAAAACAATACTATTCCAGACTAATAACTAAGTAACCAATTTAACGAAGCCTAAAAGAATGCAACGCCACGTGCAGCACCTCTGAACCGATTGAGGTCGAAGCAGGAAGAATGTGCCAGCAATGCGAGGGATGCTGGGTAGAAAGAACTGTGCGCATGCGCAAGTATCAACGAAGGTCTACCTGTTCTATTGTGTACTAATTACCTTGACGGCGACAGCATGAAATCAATATCATCTTGACGGCGACAACATGTATGCAATGTTGTTAATGTAAGGTAATATCAATATTGTTATTTTAAGATGAATGCAATGTTGCATACGTGTTGTTATTGTAATATTGCTTTTTAATCTTTATGCAAGCTTTATGCAGTATGAAACATGTCAATATTGACGCCGTCAGTATAATATCAAGATCTGTCAAGGTTGATGCAAGAAATTTTTCTAGTAGGGCCCCCAAGCATGTCCCTCCTCCTGGGTGGTTACGTGTGTATAGTTGTGTGTGTAGGCTTACGTGTGCGCACGTAGGCGTGTGTATGTGTGTAAAGGCGTGCGCACGTAGGCGTGTGTATGTGTGTAAAGGCGTGCGCACGTAGGGGAGTGTATATGAGCATGCGTGTGTAGGACATGGACGCCACCGCCCAGCAAAAGTGGATTCCGGTGGACAGTGCTCAGGATCAGCCGCGCCGTCGCCGGTGGACGGTGGTGCTGCAGCCCCATAGACTAATAATAAGAGTAGACCGAGCTATGGCAACCCTTTTGCTGCTCATAAACCAAACCATGTGACTGGTGGATATCCTAGCAACAGCGGGCGTTAATCGTAGCAGACGATCAACGCCAGCGCGAAATAAAATAAATAGAATTTATGGAACACGGAAGAATGATCTTTTATGGAGTCCAATTTGTAAATTCGTTATTCTAAGTTGTAAATATTTTGTTAATATAGTGAGTTTTTCGTTTAGGTAGTATTGTGCATTTTCTTTAGTCAATTTCAATAACTCTCTAAGCAATAAAAGATGCAAGCGACCAAGAAGAATCAGCAAACGGTAAGATTTTTACCTACAGTTTCAATTTAAGATGCCGATTAGTACATTTTTGCGTTAACGCAAAACGTTTACGCTATTTCGTTCACGCCAACGCTGACAGCTCCAAATGAAATAAAAGTTACCGAAAACTGATCAAAAACTATTACTAATGTCAAAATAATGCATAGCTAAAAGAAAAACAGTTCAATCTCTGCACCTGGAAGTATTTTTTAATGAAAACACATTGTCGTAAAATACACGTCGAGTGCCAAACTGTAGATAATGCTGCCATCTAGCAACCATGCTGCCAAATTCTTCGCCAAGCCCTTCCACTAGTCACATGATACATCTATGAACCAATTTTCTTCATCAGCAAGAATGAGAAAGCTCGGTCTACTCTTATTATTAGTCTATGTGCAGCCCTGGTCCAAGCTGAAAAAGGAACCGTAACGTCAAGGACAGTCAAATGAAAGCAATTCGGAACTCCAGCGCTCGAATACGCTACCTTGCGGTGATTTATAAAACTGCGAATGCAACTAAAACATTGCCACGTTGCGCTTCACGTGTATCTGTTGGCGTAAACGCGGTCAGTTTGTTCTGAGTAACGCATTCAACATGTCTAAGAACGCCTTCAACAACAGAAATTAATTCGTCCCTTAGTAGTATTCTCGAGCTTCTCAAAATAATGTTAGTTTTCCTTATTTCTTTCAAAAAAGTATTAAATGGTGGAAGCGTAAACAAGAAAACTCTGGATTAACAAAATTGAATAACGTTATACCAGGCAAATTTTTTTATTGTTTTGTATGAATTTGTAAGAATATGAGTTTTTTTTAATCTTAAATTAATTTAACTAATCATATTTTACAGCAGCATTTAGTTGGAATGGACAGTATGCAAAATATTTTCTTGAATTTATTATCGTAGAACAAAATGAAAAATGTTTAACCGAGAAAGAATTTACTTTATTCCTTTTATTCTCAGCTGAAAGGTTTCGCCAAATTTGTTTAGGGTTATAGTTTTGGAATTGTGCGAGCAAAGTAGCATTGGCGAGATTTCGCGTTTTTAGTTAAACCATTTTTAATTTTTATCATGAGTGGAATAAAATGATAGTAAGATTACAGAATTCGATAAGTAAAAAGAAATAATGGTCAATCAACTGAAAAGAAAACTACCACCATGTATAAACTGTGAGTACACCTTTTATTTATTTTGTTCTGAGTGAATTTGAATAAATATCAGTTTTTCAATTCGATGAAGAAAAAAAAACGAACTTAACAACATTGACTGGACACTTTTCCTTAACCTAATTCCACATAAATGATTTAAATAACCTTTGTTACTACAGTATCCTACTGAAATAGAAAGTATGCAAATAAATTTTCTTGAAAATATTTATCGCAGAACAGATTGAAAAATCAAGAAAGAACGTTAAGAATTTGAACAATAAAAAATAAAAGTTCGCCAAAAATCTGTTTATAAGGTTATGGTTTTAAAATTGTGTGAAAGAATAATGTATCTTGACAAGATTTCGCATATCAGGTAAATCATTTCTATGACGAATGAATTAAATGCATGATTTCTTTAGATATCCAATCATATAGTCATAGAAATAAATTATCTAGTGTTAAACGTTACGCTTGACAGTCTGCCACGTATGTGCACTATGTGACAAAAATGTCAACAAATGCCGGAAATGTCACGAAACTGAACTTAATATGTACTAATGTATAGAAAAAACGGTACAAAATGAAAATGCCGTTCGAAGCGAACCAAAAATTTATGAATTCCGAATTCAACATCGTGAAAATGGCTGCTTCAGAACAACTTACTGTGTGTTCTGCATTAATTGTTTACTTTCGTAATACTTTTTGGCTTCTAATCTCTTTCTATATGGGTCAGAATAACCAAAAGACTTTGAAAAATCTTTTCAAATGAATAAAGCGAAAAAATCATACATAACAACAAAAATCACAACACTTTTAGCATTGTCTTCGTTACCACATGCGTTTGTTTTAGTTTTTAATTCCGCCATTAGACAGTGACTGCAGTGCCCCCTATAGTTCGTTGGAGTTGCGAATAAGCAATCGTGATTGCTCAAAAAAAGAAACGAAAGAGCACAGGCTCAAAGGCAAAAAAAAAATAAATAAATAAATAAATAAATAAATAAAATAAATAAATCAATAAATAAACGAAAGCGCACAGGTTCGAGGGCAAAAGAAAAAAAAAAGTTGCACAGGTTCGAGTGAGTAAAGAAAAGTCGAAGGCGTACAGGTTCAAGGGCGCAAAGAAACTAGTATGTTGTGGCCATCACGAAACTTTCTTCTATATTTTTCTTTTTTTTTTTTTCTGATCCCTCCCCATGCTTGACGAGGAAGCAATATTCCCAACAAAAACGAAATTACACATGCAAAAACTTGACGACCATCCCAATGTCTGAATTATTGCAAAAGCAAAGCAAAGAGCGAAAATTGAAAGTTATTTTAAAAGCCTTGCTTGAATTAATTACAAATATTTTATTTGTAAACAAATATAAGATGGCAACAGTTAAAAATTTTAAATCATTGAGATAATATTTCCGATCATTTCCATACAATTAAAATCACGAGAAATACGCAGACGACAATCTATTACGATTTATCTTTCTTATTGTTGCATTAAGAGTCATTCCATTTCAAATCAGGCAGGCAGGTATGAAAAGTGTCATATGACCATCACCGATTTTTTTGAAAAAAATACAGTAGTTACAACTAAGGTACATATGAACTATCCCAAAAGGATTTTGCAAGAAAATTTTTTTTTCTTCAGTTACAGCCTATTAAAATTCTGCACAAAATCCGCCATTTTGGAAAAAACCGGCAAAACACTCCATTTGAAATGGACACTATTTCAAAAGTATTTAACCTATTCGAATAATTCTTTTTTCTAAAAATAAATAAGGACCCATATATCCTCTAGACATCGTTTTTGAAAGTTTAGTTAGGTTTTTTGATAAAGAAAAAAATTCATTTTTGCCGCCAAAAAACTGCATTTTTACCAATTTTATGATTTTTTTTCTCCAAGAAAAAAAAGTATTTTTTACTAAACGGAGATGGCAGTCTAAAACCCTTATATGATAGTTTCATAACATATTTTATTAGAATCCTTGAGTGCATACAGCCTCGTAAATAAAATTTGAAATTTTGAAAATTTTCAAAAATTAGCGATTTTTGAAGTAATTTTACTCAAAAAACCCATTTTTTAAAAATCTAAAAATTGGCTCATTTGTACTTCATATAATGCTTAACTAGTGGATAGATACTGCATCCGGTATTTTTTCCCATAAAATGTTTTATGATTTTTTGAAAGTGACCTTATCGCCCATGGCATGCATGTAAAATAAAAATGTCTAATAATTTCAGTCACTGAAAATCTGATTATATTAATGCCTAATAGCTACAAAAACGGTGCACTTTATCAGGAACAGCTAAAATCTTACTGACTTTTAATAATATATTAGTAACAAACTGCTTTTGATGATCCAGTCAATTCATCTTTTTGTAAGACTGTGTGTGTAGTTTATAGGTAGAAGAGCCTTTGGTGATTATATTAATGACTAGCTATGGTAATGATGTACTTTATCAGTTACAGTTAAAATCTTTCCCTTTTTTTAATAAATATTAGTTTATTTCGTCTCCAAAGCTATGCATTCACCGTTACTTTCATATGCAGCAACAAATCATATTTTTTCTCTTTCAACAGTCATTCTCTTCAACTCAATTACACGAGAGGGGAAATCATCAAAGGGAAGAACAATACAATACATTTAAAACGATTAATTTTAATTCCGTGCTTTGGTTGCCATTGGCGAATGTTGTCACATAATTTTTGGATCCTACCTCGTATGATTACTTTTATACGTAAGAATATTTATACTAAATTCAAACCGTAAAACTCACTTGTAGTTCAAGAATTTAAAAAGCCCACCTGTTTTATGCGAGAAGTAATCAATTGAACATGGTTGTAAGTTGAGGTAACCAAACAGATCTCACTAAAGGTGACTATTATAGCCAGGGATCCAATTTCTAACAAAAGAAGTGCAGGATCCCTATAGTCTTCATAACTTGTTTTAATGCTTAAGTGGCCTGAATTCGGTCAAAAATACAAAAATTCGAGTAAAACAAATAAGGAAGTATGGGAGCTCAGCTCCCATAACAATTAGGCGCTGATCAACAGAAAAATATATTTATATAACGAAATACAAAAAGGCGAATTGACTGGGTCATCCGATATTTTGAAAAAAACTGATGGGTTTTATTCAGAATGGCATAGGAATGATGTGAAAAAAAATTGGACTTCATATTCGAATTCAGTTTTGCGTTATTTTGGTTTTATTACAAAATTTCAAGGGGTTCGTACACCTTGTATGTACGAACCCTTCTGGGAGCCACTGAATTAGTCATTAATATAGTCACCAAAGGCTCTTCCATCTAAAGACTACACACAGAGTCTTACAAAAAGACGAATTGACTGGGTCATCAAAAGCGGTTTTATATTGCTATATTACTAAAAGTCAGTAAAATTTTATTTGTTGCTGATAAAGTGCACCATCATTGTAGCTATTAGGCATTAATCCATTAATATGATCAGATTTTCAGTGACTGAAATCATTAGAAATTTTTATTTTACATGCATGCCATGGGCGATAATGTCACTTGCAAAAAATTATAAAACATTTTATGGGAAAAAATACTGGATGCGGTGTCTATCCACTTGTTAAGCATTGTATGGGGTTCAAATGAGCCGATTTTTAGATTTTTAAAAAATGGGTTTTTTGAGTAAAATCACTTCAAAAATCGCTAATTTTTGAAAATTTTCAAAATTTCAAATTTTATTTCCAAGGCTGTATGCATCCAAGGATTCTAATAAAATATATTATGAAACTATCATGTAAGGGCTTTAGACTGCCATCTCCGTTTAGTAAAAAAAAACTTTTTTTTCATGGAGGAAAAAAATCATGAAATTGGTAAAAATGCAGTTTTTTCGCGGCAAAAATGAATTTTTTTCTTTATCAAAAAACCTAACTAAACTTTCAAAAACGATGTCTAGAGGATATATGGGTCCTTATTTATTTTTAGAAAAAAGAATTATTCGAATAGGTTAAATACTTTTGAAATAGTGTCCATTTCAAATGGAGTGTTTTGCCGGTTTTTTCCAAAATGGCGGATTTTGTGCAGAATTTTAATAGGCTGTAACTGAAGATAAAAAAATTTTCTTGCAAAATCCTTTTGGGATATTTCATCTGTCCCTTAGTTGTAACTACTGTATATTTTTCAAAAAAATCGGTGATGGTCATGTGACAGACCCTGCCTGATCTGAAATGGAATGGCTCTTAATAAAACTATTTTTATTCGCTAAAAAATAATGATAATAAAAATAAATCAGCACCTCTTGACGCGATTTTCGCCAAAGTTGAACCAAAGCCTGTTTACATATAGATTCACATATATTCCAAATTTCAACCAGAACGTAGCATTACTTCTTGAGATAGGGCACTCACAATGGAAAAAAAGAACGGGCGATTGCGCTACCCCCTTTTTAGCTGTTGACACCAAAATAAAATCAGCTCTTATACCCACTAAGGGGTACTTGCCGATAAATTTTTCTTTCATTCCGTTCATTATTTCTTGAGATACAGCAGGCACAATTGACGACGAAAAACGTTCCATAGCTCAATCCCCGTTTGAGTTATTGACACCAAAATTGAATCGGCACCTGTTCTTGTTAATGGCAACATATGGACCAAATTTTGTTTGATTCCGCCAGTTACTTCCTGAGGAATAGCAATCACGCGTAACTCAAAAAACGTCCCATTGCTCCACCCCCCTTAGGGGAATTCGCGCCAAAAACCAATGGGCACAAGTTCACATAGGGGCACATATGTGTACCAAGTTTCGTTCGATTTCATGCGGTAGTTTTTGCTGTAGCGCAGCCACAAAAAACTGGTCACACACAGACGTGACACACACACACACACACATACATACACACACACATACATACGCACACAGACAGACAGACATTTTCCAAAAATAGTCGAAACGGACTCAGCACACCTCAAAACGTTCGAATCCGTCAAAATTCGAAATTCGAAAATTTGCACGAATCCAATACTTTCTACCAATAGAAGAAAGTAAAAACGAAGTCGCACAGGTTTAAGCATGCAAGGGCGCACCGGCCAGCGGGCCGGTCCGCAACTGGGTGCATGAGAGTATTAATAAAAATGCTTTTTTGGTTCTTTTATTTATTTATTTTTTGAATGGAGAATATATAAAATGAATTACTACAATTCAGTTCTAGAAATGGGATCTTAAAATTTTTAATTTACCTGCAGCGTTTTGATGTACATTTTATACAGCTGAACACATACATTTGAAGTGTATTAAATCAAGTTCATTAGTATTCGTTTTTAGCTTACTTTGCCGTAAAAGTTAAAAAAAAAAAAAAATACATGAAAGAAGACTGAATGCATCCTAAAAGTATCACTAAAAACAAAAAGTAAATAACTTAGCAAAATATTTAAATAAATATCGAAAAATTTGTAGAAAATATCTCGCCAAAAACTATAAGCTAAAATGACTAAAATCATTGCAATGGAAAATCAAATTTTTTTAAGTGAGTAATCATTAAGTTGTATGTTAACATTTTTAAGTAATATCTTTAAATCTAGATATTATAGATGTCCGAACATCAATCTGGTCTGGGGTAAGAAATCCGGAATGTCCGAAAGAAATCTGCACATCTAGTTCGAGGGCTGTCCATGAATGATGTCAAATTTTTTGAACATATTTGACCCTCCTCCCACCCTCTTTGTCACAAGTGTCACACTTCATCTTTCTCTCTTCCCCTTGTCATAAGCAAAAAAAATCTTGCATTTTTAGTGCTTTAATGTAGTGAGAATAAATTATTTTCAAATAAAAAACAGAACCGACTTCAAACTAGTATGTTGCGGCCATCACGAAACTTTCTTCTATATTTTTCTTTTTTTTTCTGATCCCTCCTCATGCTTGACGAGGAAGCAATATTCCCAACAAAAACAAAATTACACATGCAAAAACTTTACGACCATCCCAATGTCTGAATGATTGCAAAAGCAAAGCAAAGAGCGAAAGTTGAAAGTTATTTTAAAAGCCTTGTTTGAATTAATTACAAATATTTTATTTGTTAACAAACATAAGATGGCAACAGTTAAAAATTTTAAATCATTGAGATAATCATAGACTAATAATAAGAGTAGACCGAGCTATGGCAACCCTTTTGCTGCTCATAAACCAAACCATGTGACTGGTGGATATCCTAGCAACAGCGGGCCTTGATCGTAGCAGACGATCAACGATCGCGAGAAATAAAATAAATAGAATTGATGGAACACGGAGGAATGATCTTTTATGGAGTCTGACTTGTAAATTTGTTATTCTAGGCTGTAAATATTTTGTTAATATAGCGAGTTTTTCGTTTAGATAGTACTGTGCATTTTCTTTAGTCAATTTCAATAACTCTCTAAGTCAGTGTTTCTCAACCTTTTTTACTTTGCGGCACACTTAATCAATTTCTAGAACAACGGGGCACACTGAACTTAATTTCGCAATGGTAATATAGAAATGTTTTTATCATTCCCTGGTAAAAAGACGGGGGGCGGGGGGACTTTTTTCATATGAGTAAAACCATTATAACAAACGTAGTGTATTTAAATTTATTTAGAAAGCAGAAATATTTCGAATGTATTGCGGTTGATAATGAACAACAAATCTATAGCTATTTACAGAAAATTATGTTTCATGTTTCAAAGCATTTGTGTCAAACATGTCATTAAAGTGCACACTGCAATTAAACAATTTATCAAATAATGTTTCAAGAAGGAAGCAAGCAATAAATTAAAACCAAGCACCTAACTTCCATTTGACACTAATTTTTGCAAAGACGTTTGATGTTCGGCTCTATGATGGAAAGAGCTACACGAAGTTTTTGATCCATTCTCTTTAGAGATGATCTCTTACTGTTTTTAATAAGTGCGAGGGCTGAGAGGCTGAGTTCGCAAAGATATGTAGTTGAAAATGGTAGCAGCACATCAATAGCGAGACGAGATATAGTGGGATACTCATTCTTAACCAGCAACCAAAATTCGTCCAGAGACACTTCGCTCAACTTAAGTTTAAGAGTACGGTCGCTTTTAAGGTACATAAATTATTCACGCGCCTTCAAAGAAAGGTCTCCGCAGTGAAGAGAATGGATCGCGAATCCAGTCATACTGTTCCATGTTACTATTCTTGAAATAGTGCTTAAACCTGTCCTTAAGTATGACTAAATGTTCTGCCACCACATTCAGCAGCTTTTCTTCCATGCCATTTTCTTCACATACGAGTATCATGTTGACGGTCCGTTTGAACACGTCGAATGAGCCACGAACTACTCCTCTCCACAGCTGAATTTTTGATTTGAACCCGTTTGGCTTGTCCATGCATGTAAACCAAACTATCTCCTTGTCCTTGCATTTTCCGATTCAATTCGTTAAGGTTTTCAAAAATGTCAGCCATGTACGCTAGTTTTGCCAGTCAATATTTGTTTTGCAACAAACTGGCGTACTGCATTTCATTTTTTAAAATCAAAAACTGTCGTACCTCGTCCCTCAATTCAAAAATTCTTGACAGTACCTCACCACATGAAAGCCAGCGAATCTTTGTATGAAGAAGTAGGGAGTGGTGATCTGCCCCCATTTCTCCACAAAGTACAGAGAAAAGGCGAGAATTACGCGGCGTCGATTTTATGAAATTCACGATTTTCACGACTTCAGCCAAAGCTGACTTCAGCTCATCTGGTAAGTTCTTTGCCATGAGAGCTTCACGGTGGAGGACACAGTGTACGGTTTTAATTTCTAGTTTACCAAGAGCTTTGAGAAACTACGATCGAAGGAAATTTCTATCAGAACTGGAAAAGTGGAAAACAAAAGCTAAAGCTGGGTCTAAAATTCCTGGGGGAGGGGACGGTACTCCCGTTTGCGAAAGATTTAAAAAAAAATGTGTATAATTAGTTGATTTCGTGGAAATTAAAATCCGTTTTCAAAAAATGAAAGCAATAGGATCACAAGAAGTTTAAAAGAGGTGGGGCAGCAAATACTGCCTCTCCCCTTTTGTCGGGATATGTCTTATTACACATGATCGACAGGGTGAATTGAGAAGTTACAGAACGATACCAACACTATTCGGTCGTAACTTTAAAATAAAATACGTCAAGTCTCTTTCTTTTTATACAACTAAGAAAATACCGCGGCACACCGGGTTCCTTGTCGCGGCGCACCAGTGTGCCGCGGCACACCGCTTGCGAAGCCCTGCTCTAAGTAATTAAAGATGCAAGCGCCCGAAAAGAATCGGCAAACGGTAAGATTTTTGCCCACAATTTCAATTTAAGATACCGATTAGTACATTTTTTGCGTTAACGCAAAACGTTCACTCCATTACGTTCACGTCAACGCTGACGTAGCAGTTGCTAATGAAATAAAAGTGACTGAAAACTGATCAAAAACTAATGACTAATGTCAAAATAATGCATAACTAAAAGTAAAACAGTTCAATCTCTGCACCTGGAAAAAAATTATAATGAATACACATTACGTCTTAAAATACATGTCGAGTGCCAAACTATAGATAATGTTGCCATCTAGCAACCATGCCTCCAAAGTTTTCGCCGAGCCTCACACTAGTCACATGATGTATCCATGAACCCATTTTTTCATCAGCAAGTCTGTGAAAGCTCGGTCTACTCTTATTATTAGTCTATGGAGATAATATTTCCGATCATTTCCATACAATTAAAATCACGAGAAATACGCAGACGACAATCTATTACGATGTATCTTTCTTATTGTTGCATTAATAAAGCTATTTTTATTCGCAAAAAAAAAAAAAAAATCAACACCTCTTGGAGCGATTGGAGTCAAAATTGAACCAAAACCTGTTTACATATGGATTAACATATATTCCAAATTTCAAACAGAACGTAGTATTACTTCTTGAGATAGGGCACTCACAATGGAAAAAAAGAACGGGTGATTGCGCTACCCCCTTTTTAGCTGTTGACACCAAAATAAAATCAGCTCTTATACCCACTAAGGGCTACTTGTCAAAAAATTTTTGTTTGATTCCGTTCGTTATTTCTTGAGATACAGCAGTCACAATTGACGACAAAAAACGTTCTATAGCTCAACCCCCGTTTGAGTTATTGACACCAAAATTGAATCAGCACCTGTTCCTGTTGATGGCAACATATGGACCAAATTTTGTTTGATTCCGCCAGTTACTTCCTGAGGAATAGCAAGCACGCGTAACTCAAAAAACGTCCCATTGCTCCACCCCCCTTCGAGGAATTCGCGCCAAAAACCAATGGGCACAAGTTCACATAGGGGCACATATGTGTACCAAATTTCGTTCAATTTCATGCGGTAGTTTTTGCTGTAGAGCGGCCACAAAAAACTGGTCACACACAGACGTGACACACATACACACACACATACACACACACACACAGACAGACAGACATTTTCCAAAAATAGTCGAAATGGACTCAGCACACCTCAAAACGTTCGAATCCGTCAAAATTCGAAATTCGAAAATTTGCACGAATCCAATACTTTCTTCTATATATTAGATATAGAAGAAAGTAAAAACAAAGAGGAACTAAAAAGTAAAAAATAATAATATGTCATATTTACCAAGGATTTCCTACCCAAAAAAATAAACTTATTTTACCATTCCAGTACAAAAATCAACTAAACACCCAATTATAAAATAAACTGATTTTAATTACTATACGATAAATTATTTTAATACCTAACTAATTATATACGATCTCTTAACTTTTAATAACCATTTGAAGTCGGGGCCTCCTATAAACTACTACCTAACGTAACTGAGTGGGTTTAGTTTTGAAGACTTGCGCGTTTTGTTAAATTAGTGTTTAACTCAGGATTTGTCGGGTTGTCAGTTACTATTTTCATGCTAAAGTTTTAATTTATGTATTCAGTGTTTGGCGGAGAAATTTGGAGTCCTTTATGTTTCTATATAAAGGTATGCGCAGACCCTTTTTAAGTACATTTATTTATTTTTCTGATAATGAAAATTATTTCTTTAAGTTGATACTTTGTCGTTTTTTTATTTTGAAAGTACATTAGAGGCAGTGAGAAGCAAAGGGATGTAACTGGATATTTTCAAGTTTTGAGTAAAACGCCTATAAAGATAATGTCCTAGGTAGGCTTTTCGTTGAATTTTTTTTCTAAATCATGCTATACAGCAGCACCTACCAGGGCTACGAGTGCCATCTCTTGCTCTAAGACAGAGGAGAGGTTCACCTACCATTTGCACTGGTTATATCCAAATTTTTAATTTTGCCACTTACATCCCTTTGCTTCTCACTGCCTCATTAATTGTTTTTTGGCAACAGGGGAAAAGCAAACGATTTTTTTGGGTGTTATATATTCATTTTAATCAGCTTAATGATTTTAATTCTTTTTCTTTTTTTTTTTTTGAAAGTGGTTAAAGTTTACTTATTATTTTTTAATGGAAAAAAGTGTAGTAGCTGCTTTGTTTTAAAAGTTTTAAAAGTGCTGCTATTTAATTTGTTCGTTTATTTATTTATTTTTTTACGCATCTAATTCGATCAATGAGGCATTTTTTATTCCTAGAAATCAGATTAAAATATTTAAAAATTATGTTTGAAATAATTTGTTATTTTAGCTATTTGTGAGAACATTGATCAGATACCAGAAAATCTATATTGGTATACGAGAAAGAAGGCTCACTTAGTTCTGGACGGAACTTCTTACTAATTTCAGAGTAAAGAAGGATTTAAAAATAATATATATGCGTGTGTATGTGTATTCCTGAAAAACAGGCAAAAAGACATTCTTGGAAGGCAAATCAACCAACTTCTTTGAAACTGTGCATTGATCAAAAAGAAGAAAAAAAGCAACTATGATGAATTTTTGACATTTTTTACGAGCACTCGGTTGTAACGAACAAGTATCGATGTCCATTTGCACTCGTTATAAGCAAGTTTGACTGCATTACGTAATTTATTATTTCATCACAATCGTCTCTACCCGTCATAGACCAAGATGAATTATATGCCACAGGATAGGAAAAATATTACGCAGAGAGAAAATTGCCTTCAAAACACGTTTCTGTAACAAACATGCTATGATGCTTCCCTTAGCTGCTTTTTCTTTCACTTTACAGTGGATATTTATTTACTCAAGGACATTTCAAGAAATATTTGTGATTTCAAAACTTAAAAGCATTTTTTTTTTGTTCAGACGAAATTTGAATGTTCGGGAGCGGAGTAATCAAAAAGGCTTTTGTGTCGTAATAACCTCACTTAACTAACTTACAAAATAATTATTATCATTTAATGCTCAATTTCAGAAGTGCAATTAATTTTTTATAATTGTAATTATTAAGAATTCGTAGTCATGCAATTCATTCTTCTCTGACTAATGACATCAAAATGAAAAAATCCTGAAACCGCATTTAATAGTCATTTAGTAATTTTATCCACTAGATGAAATATTTTCGTTTCGGGACACATACTACAAATAAATTTTTGTTTTTACACAACGAAATTGATAACTGCAAGATGATAATAAAAAATAAATAAATAAAAAAAACTAGAAGCACAGTAATTTTGTGCGTATAACAAAAATTCACAGATCAGGTGTGCACACCAGAAGTTGTCCATAGCATAGATTGCGCCTTTGAAAGTTTTGAGACGGTAAATATATTGAATATTTTGATGTTAAAACTACACTTTTTTGATTTGTTTACTCAATCCTTTAGTAAAGTAGTTGAACATGCATTCACAAAATCTTAGTTATTGCGAATGCTTGTGAAAAAAACAGTCACTATGCTATGTTTTATAATTACTATTCAGAGTGCTGAACACAAGACTGGGCACTTATTTTATCTCATCTTTAATTTTTTTCATGTAAATAACAACTTGAATTCCTTTAACGAAAAATCGACATTTCACAGGTGAGACCAAAAATGTTTTTAGATAAAAGATTTGCAATAAACATTAACAATAAGATAATGATGCAATATTGATTGATATTCATAAGATAAAATAAGAAATACACCAGTACAGCCCTTTGTACAGACCCCCTTGTACAGACTATACTTATTTTGTCAAGTAAGAAAAACAACTTTGAAAAAATCATAAATTTGCCAATTACAGCAGACACGTGTTTCGGAGTTAAAGGGAACGCCTTTTTCAATGCAAAAAGTAATGAGTTTATGGATGCAAAGACATCCGATCCATAAGCTCATTACTTTTTGGATTGAAAAAGGCATTTCCCTGTAACTCCAAAACACGTGTCTGCTGTAATTGGCAAATTTGTGCTTTTTTAACTTTGTTTTTCTTACTTTACTGTTCAGCCACAAAGGTATTTATTTATCTTATACTTATTTTGCTTTTTCCGTACATTAATCGATTTTTCAACATCTTTTTTTCGTTAAAAGATATCGCGCTCCACAGGTTGAGAAGCGCTAATATAGTCACACATTATTCTATCTGTGAGATCAATACAGAATAATCCACCCCGGGTGTCACACGTCGGGAGGGGGTGGAGGAGGGTGACACCCAAAGGAAAATTGCAAGCTTCCAAAAAATGTTCCGCAAAAATGCATTTTTAAGACTACAAATTTAAAAATTTTAACGGGGGTGGGGACCTCCGGATCCCCTCTCTCCCACTCCACAGAACAGAGTAAATATTATGCTCAGGATTAGGTTCATATTGTCAATACTTAGTGACTTTCTCTTAAAGGAAATAACTAAAACCCGTTATCCTTCCGTGTGTTTGAGATACATTTGAAATAATTAAGGGGCCATCAATTTCATATACCCCTTATTGTTTTCACCTCGGGACGGCCCACAGTGGGGCAGCCCTATATTAATTTCGGACTTTGGGCGGAAAATTAAACCATTTAATATAGCATTTTGACTATTGTATTGACAAACTAAGAACATATTCGAACTAAACCAACTAGTTTTTATCATTATTACCCGAAGAGAATACCTTTTATTTGAAGAACTAACTTGCTACTTCGTTAGTAGACAATTTAGTATATAGTAAGTAACAGGTTTAAAAACTCAACAAATTCAATTCTGTGATGTGCTGTGCTTTATGCGCCTCTAATAAATAATAAAAACACCAAAAAAAAAAAAAAAAACTCAGAAAATAAGAAAATTTTGGAGATAATTTTCAAAATATTTTGAATACATTTTTGAATTACGAAAATCGCTAACAAACGCTAACAAAGCTATTAAATCCCACACATTGTAGAGGGTTTCAGCTTTTATAACCCAGTGTCAGTTCTTGCCTAAACCTGCCTATTCAAAAGATATTGACAATTAAAGTCAAGTAATCATTTTACATTTTTCAGTTTGTTTCCTTTGTATTGCAAACCTTTTTAATTTAATTCCTTCGGATAATCGGTTTAGTTTTATCCTTTTTAGAGTGTAGGACGAAAGCATGAAAGATGCTAAGAAATATGGTTTTGTTGGACTACATTGGGACTACAAAAAGTTGAACTTTTCTGAGTTCTTAGAGTCAACAGATGAAACAGTATGCTGTGGTCATGACGAAGTTTTCTCCAATTTCTTTCTTTTGAATTCTGAACCCTTCCATACTTGACGAGGAAGCAATATTCCCAACAAAAACAAAATTACACATGCAAAAACTTGACGAGAATCCCAATTTCCGAATGATCGCAAAATCAAAGCAAAGAGCAAAAATTGACACTCATTTTAAAGCCTTTCTTGAATTAATTACAAATATTTTATTTTTTAGCAAAAGTAAGATGGCTACAGTTAAAATTTTGAATCATTGAGATATTTCCGATCACTTCCGAGCAATTAAAATCACGCGAACTACGCAGACTATTACGATTTATCTTTCTTATTGTTGCATTAATAAACCCAGTATTTTTATTCGCAAATATATATATATATATATATATATATATATATATATATATATATATATATATATATATATATATATATATATATATATATATATATATATATATATAAGAAAAAAATAAAACGGCCCCCTTCCTTGAAGCGATTGGCACCAAAATAGAATCAGCTCTTATACCCTCCAAGGGCTACTTGTCGATAAATTTTTGTTTGATTCTATTCATTATTTCTTGAGATTCAGCAATCACAATTGACGACAAAAAACGTTTTATAGCTCAACTCCCGGTTAAACTATTGACAACAAAATTGAATCAGCACCTGTACCTTTTAGGGGTAACGTATGGACCAAATTTTGTTTGATTCCACCAGTTACTTCCTATGGAATAGGAGGCACGCATAATTCAAGAAACGTTCCATTGCTCCACCCCCCTTAGGAGGAATTCGCGCCAAAAACTAATGGGCACAAGTTCCATAAATAACAACTTATTAATCATTTCTGATCCTCTGATTTCAAATTTGCGACCGAAGGCTTACAATTTGCAACATAAAATGCCACAAGAAGTGAAGAATTTGCTTGAAAATGATGTGATGGAAACTGGATTAACTAATGTTTCATATTTCTGTGAAGTTTGTTTTTAATTGTAAATTACTTATTTTTTTGCATTAATTACTTATCATTTCATTATTTTTACACTTTAAATAATAAAAAAAGATCAAATTGTGCAGTAGAAATTGGTTTTACTGAAATGTCCAACCTCTCCATACACTTACCCCAGTGTGCGGCCCTTCACATATGCGTCTAGGGCAAGTTATATTAAAAGCGTTCATTTTTTTTATTTGTGTTTTGTACATTAACCCACTTGAAATTTAGTTCCACGCAAATGTAGTTGTTTGTGAAAATTGTATGAATTTCATGTTTAAGTATAAAATTAAAACCTTTCATTCATTTATTTATTTGTTTTATATTAACATTATTATTATTATGATTTTCGGGCGGGGTGACACCACAAATTACTTCCCCGGGTGTCACCCATGCTAGTTACGCCACTGAATACATTTGAGGAGTTTATTTTCAAAACGGATTACATCCAGTTTTGGAAAGAAACTGTTTTTTTTTTTTTTTTTTTCGTTTTCAGAATCTCTAGTATAAGCTCCATCGAGCCATGAATTTCTCAACTCAACTTAGCCCCAATTCCCATCCCTATTTTCCGAAACAGAGGTAAACATTGTCAGAGTCGGAGCTCAACTTCTCAGAGCCTCACAATATCTACTGTTAAAAAATGCGTAAACATTGGCTTTACCTCCTAAACTGTGTATATCTATATCCATCCACTTATTTCTCGCCAGATCTTTTACAGCTAAGTGGAACTTATCCCTCATTTGCCGGAATCCTCTCATTCACTTTCATATCAAAAGGGCACATATCCAAATTTGAATTTGCCACTTCTAATCCAAAAGTAGTTCAAAAATAAAATAGCGGAGCTAGGCACTGGCTGAGCATTTCCAATCAAGCGTGATACCGGTCCGTATTAAGAGATCGCAGTATCTTGCGCCTTGTGCAGTTATCAGTTAAACAAGCGCGACCTCAAATTTTGATTACTTAATTAATATTAAATGATTAATATTAATATGAAATATTTAATATTAATATTAAATAATTAATATTAATATTGAATAATTAATATTAATATTAAATTGGGATTAATTAATGATTAAATTGTGATTAACTGAAAAATTGTGATTAATTTTAATAAAAATTGTGATCTATTAATGCTATTATATCTATTACTTAATAGGATCGAAGGTTCTTTTTTTTTTTTTTTTTTTTGAAATATTCAATGAAAAAAAATAAAGAAAGTAGGAAGGAATAAAGAAGAGATAAAGAAAATATTATATTAAAAAATGATGAATATATTGTTTCAATCTCATAAAGTTTATTTCTGAAGAAAATACGTGTTTTTTTTTTTTTGCAAAAGGGATGATATCCACTGTTTTACACCAAAAGGGAATATATCCAAAATAAAATTGGCAATTTAGGTATGATGAAATTGGGGAAAAATTCCAAGACGTATGCCAGTAGTCACTTGTTCTTCTACCAAAACATTGTGAAAAATTCGAAATTCTAACAGTTAGTGTTTGTGCATAAAACGTTTCTTTCGTTTTGCCAAAAAAAATATAAAACTGAATATAATCCGTTTTGAAAGTAATCTAGAAAATGCGTGTTTTTTTTTTTTTTGAAATAGAGATGATATCCACTGTCTTACACCAAAAGGGAATATATCCAAAATAAAATTGTCAATTTAGGTGTGATAAATTTGAGGAAAAATTCCTAGACCTATGCGAATAGTCACTTGTTGTACTACCGAAACATTTTGAAAAATTCGAAATTCTAACAGTTAGTGTTTGTACATAAAATCTTTTTTCGTTTTGCCAAAAAAAAAAAATATATATATATATATATAAAACTGGGTATAATCTGTTTTGAAAGTAAACTCCTCATTTACAGTTGTATTTCCACTCTAAACCTATGTTTTCATCTTGGCTTTAACCATTATAATGTAATTTCAAAAGCTCTGAGTACGAGGGAATTTAATTAGGAACTGTTTTTCTATTATTTCATGTATAGTCTTTCTCTTAAATGATAAAATTACTCTCTTTCTCTATTCAGATACTTTTTTCCCCTTTATTTATTTATTTATGTTTTTTTTTTCAAGAGAAAAACAGTTTATAATAACTGTTAACATTTGGAAATATTCCAACGGAAACAAATAATGAAGAACAGCTATCTAGGAAAGCAGTCTTAGAAAAGTTAAATATATTTTATTCATGTTATGCTTCAAAGTTTGGAAATTTAGACTGCTCAGAGTTTTCTTTTTAATATACATACCCTCATTTCTTTTTAATATCCATAAAAAATAATATTTTTTCACTTAAGAAGTCTAATTTCATCGTCTAGCGCATATTTTTTCGTGCTAAAAACTTTCGACAGAAGAATTTCCCCCTTTTTCGCTATTTGATTTTGCCTTTATTGAGGGGAACTTTTTCTAATTCTGAAACTCGTGCATAAAGATCTCTTTTACTTATAACTGACCACAATTTAAACGCTACCCCCCCCCCCCAAAAAAAAAAATGTGACATGCATTTTAACAATTGCCTAGGTGACTTGGGTTAAATTGGTAGCATAACGAAAACATTCTTCGAAAGAAAATACAGTAGAACCTCTTTAATCCGAATACCCGTAAACCGAATGCCGTCGAAATTGAACAGATGTGCTGTAAATAAAATTAGATTGAAATTAGTTTTTTTTTTTTTTTTTTTTTTTTTTTTGAAAGTTGACTAATTTGTACTTTGACTAATTTGCACATAATGCACATAAGTGCAGGACTGTACTGTATTGTATCTTTATTGATATAAATTTTATCTGTTACAATGTTGTTTATATTTTATGTTTACTATTAACTAAATAAACAAGATTTTACCTTACAAAGCAATTTTCCCTTTTCTGTAACTCTTATGATTTATTTTAGCTATGTTCTAGCTCTTGTTATGCGCAGAACATGTGGAAAGTATACAGGGTTAAACTTAAGTTTTTGAAAAAGCAGAAAGTCACATTTTTGTCGAATGGAACTCCAAATTTCACCGAATGATGATAATTTTTCCAAATGGAACTCCAAACTTCGCCGAATAATGATAATTTTGCTAAACAGAACTCCAGATTTTGCCGAATGACGATAAATTTGCTGAATAGAACTTCAAATTCAGCTGAATGATGGTAGTTTTTTCCGAATCGTCAGACAAAATTTGCAGAACAAGGAAATGTTTGGGACAGTCACAGTGACTTCCCGTGACCTCCCATCGTAGGGCTCCTGAAAGCATATAGTCTGTAATCCGAACGGTTTGACAGTCCGAACTGCCCAAGGTACCAATTAGTGCCATGCGGCTAAGAGTTGGTCTACTGTACTTTTGAAAAAGTAATTTTTTTCAGCTATTCATCAAATTCCGTAAATAATTCAGAAAAAAAACTTTCCGTACACAAAGACATTGAATTAAGGAACACTCAGCTCTTACCTGTATCGTTCTGCAGGTAGCTGCCGATCACTTTCTGGGTGACCATCAACCAGATCAGAGCGAAAATTTTTCTCCTCATGTTTAATAAGGGGTTCAAGAGCAAATGCGAGTCCATTCCGTAAGCGGTCCAGCCACCGGCGAACTATTTTGACAGGGTTGCCAAAACATTGAACGCCAAATCAATCTAGAAGTGGCGATTTCTCTTCGGCATCGTTGAAATGACTCACTCAGGAACCACGCTCGAGCGTCGAACATAAGTTAACTAACGTTTATTTTTTCTTTAAAACGATTTTCTTAAAAATAATCTCAGTTGCGGAGGAAAGAATAATGATCGACATTCAGGGCTGCGGAGTCGGATTTGGACTGATTTTGGGATAAAGGCAGCTGGATTTACCTCTAGGCTAAACAAACTTTAGCTTAAATTCCCCCCTTTGTTGCCCCCCCCCCCACTCCTGAAATATTGCATGATCCGTTCCTTAAGGCTACAGTGGACACAAACTTTTTTTTTTTTCAATAATTGATCAAGATGCCTAAAACTTTGTGTGCTTGTATATTTATTACATCTAAAACAATAAAAAATATTTCGTTCAAAAAAAAAAAAATAATAAATAAATAAATAAAATAATACTTTTCAGAAATTCAAAATTAAAAAAAAAAACTTTTAACGAAAAATTCACAAATTTCAAATTGCTCCAATGCGCCCCCCCCCCCCTTTTTTTTTCAAACTTTGAATTTTCACTTCTTTTTCAATCGTTAGGCATAATTACATTAATGTACGCATTACATGTGATGTTTAATAAGACAGTTTTTTTTTTAAATGGCTGAAACGGAGAATTTATGTAAATTTTTCAGCAAATACGGTGATTTAAACAACAAAAGAGTTGATTTCTTCTTTTAAACCACCATCATTACTGAAATTCATGCGTACAACTATATCTAGATATTATCCTTATGTGTTTCCAAAGTTTCATTATAATCAGATAAATATTGTATTGCATGGACCATTTTAAGTTTATGTTTTTATGTAAATTATGACAACAAGTGTATACGTTCTGCAAAATGTAAATTAAGGGGCGTGATCACTGTAGCCTTCAGTAATGAAAAGTACTTGAACAAATAAATTCATTTTCAAATGCTTGAAAACCTAGAAAATTTGGAATACATACCTCGAATTTAAAAATTTCAAACAAATGCAAAATGTGCGAAAATAGGGAGGGGGAGAGCAGAATGTGCGAAATTCAGATCCTTGCAATAACCTGCATCAATGAGCTGATGTGTGCATCACATGACTTCCTTTTACTCCAATTTAATGTCATTTCCCTATTACTGGCAATTTTAATGTGATTCAATAGTTTACTCTCTAAATATCACAAACAGTGGTCAAATTGAAACAGATTTTTTTAAAAATCGCCAAATTTATCGCCAAGTTGGCGACAAAACGGCGACCAAAATACTGGCGATATATTGCCAAGTGTCCGCCAAATTATAACACCACTTGAGTTTACATCGAAATTAACAAAGATCCCCCCCCCAAAAAAAGGAGCAAAAGACCCCCTTAGAAACACCCGAATGCAACAAAAAGGGGAGGTGCAACAACTAGACCCTACTAGGAGTCTACGTACCAAATTTCAACTTTCTAGGAATTATTTTACTAACTATTTTTTCTCCCGTGCTTGATGGTTTGTTCCTTCAGCCATACTCAAAGGATAAAAAGCGTCTTCAGATATTAAGTGGAAAAACTAAGTATACATCTATAAAAAAAAAGGTTAAATCCCGCTGCAATTTCCCCCATATGAAAAAGAAGAAAGCAGTCAAATGGATATCGTTAAAAAAAATAATAAATGTAAAAACAGTTCCCTAAATAAGCAAAAATTACTCCCCCTCCCCCCCACACGATGTAAAATAAACACGTTCTTCAACTAAAATGACTAAACACTCTTTAAAAACCAAAAACAATTCTTTGCAATGTAAAATATTTCACCAAATGAACAAAAAATACAATAAATTACATTAACATCAATAAACAAATAATCACGCAACTGTGTTGCTATAGCCAATGTCACCAAGCCACCACGTTCCTGTAATCCAGCCGATTAGTGACTCAGTGAGCGAAGCGAACTCCGACCGATTAGCGGTCCCATCTTTTGAACGAAAACTTCATATATTTGCCTAATTTGTTCTTTCCAACAAAGATAAAAATCTTCAACTGCACTGATCTTGTGTGTACAGAACTACCCTGTTGTAATTTATCTGGATGAAAATAAATTTGTCTCGTCTTCAAATTCCACCATCTTTTCCTTTAATAATGTATTGATTAGTTTGATAATCCTTAAAGTATTCTTGCCATTGATGCCAATACTCAGATGGATTTGAACCGAGAAACAAATGTTGTTATGTACGGTACTTTTCCGATCATTGGTTAGGAAAACCTAAAGCACCGATCCGGTCACATGGTTTAACTACTACAAAAAATACGCGTTTTGCGTGAACCTAGTGAAAGAAACCCGATATCTTCCAGTAGTTTACTTTAAAATATATCACTGGGCCTAAAATCGTTGCTTTCAAGAAATGAAGGCTTCATTCTATCTCTACGTTTTATCTGTTCTCAATTGACATTATCACAAAGAGAAATTTCATTACAAAAAGCAGAGCTGGCTTTCTTATTGTCCTTTGGCAATGGATTAAATATTTATTTCAGTCCTCGCTCAACAATTGGTTAAAATAAATATTAATCATTTGGGAGATATAACCATCCAATATTTTAATTAATTAATTAATTAACAAAAACGTTTCTGATTCGATTCATCGCGCTTCAAAACCATGCTTGCCACAATTTAATTACGCACAAAAAAATTGATCAAAATCTGTTCAGTCGTTTAAAAGCCTTATGGTGACAAACGTCCGCACAGATTTTTATATATTATAAGTGATTTTTTTTCTGAATGTACTAATAGTTAGATAACAATGCGCGAAAAAATAATAACATTTCTTAAAAGGTAAGCATCTCCTCGTTTCATCCCAGTATCACTCATTCACGGTTGTTACGAATTACGCCTTAATACGAACAAATACGTGCATTTTTGATATTTCGTTTTTACCAAGTTCATCTGTATATAGATTTTGCCGTCTCAAATACAGTCATATGAATTTCAATAACTATAATACAAAACTATAATAGTAACTTCTTACTGATTTGTGATCAATTTCACAATTTATGACATGATTTTGCTTTCAGATTAAAATGTTGTAGAAAGATTTCTGAGACACAACTTTAACCATGTTGTGCTTTAAAAATTATTTTTCTCTGAAAATTAGTCCCTTTTTACAACCTTACAAATCCCTTTAGATTTGATAATAAGTGAACTACTTCAAACATAACGCCATTTTACGTCACGAGCAGTATGGGACATTCATATGTTCCGCAGAAAAAAAAGAATTATCTAATTTTTGAATCATATTCTTATGATTAAAAACTATAAATTCATAATTATCTTCAAATGCTTTCATAAACGTAAGTAGCTGATTAAAAAAAAGGTCGTTTAAAAACTTTTTTTTAGTAACTGTTGCTGGAGCTTTTTAATTTAACAAACTTCGAGTCGGTAATGGGGTCGTTTCCGAAATTTTAAAAGTATTTCTATTCCGAAAGAGCACGCTTTAAAAACATAGAATCTGATAGACTTTGTCAAATTGTTTAAAAAATTAATGTATATATATTTTTTAAATTTTAATCCGTGCACGATTCAATTTTATTTTTTACGCATCTGCACATGACATCACAAATGATAAAATGACATTCACTGATACTATTAGAGCAGAGCGCAATATTTATGTCACATCTTTACTCACATGTACTGACAACGATACGGTTGACAGCAAACGTAAAGCGCTATATTCAATTCGCTTCTGAATTATCATAACGTGGAAACGTGGTAGACAGCAAGTGTAAGCATTCAGAGCGCCAGTGGAATACGCGCCAAAGTGCGTCATTGTGACGTCACAAAGACCACACCATATTTAAAAAACTCGGACATTTAAAAAAATTAATTAAAAATTAAACGTTTTGAAAATAAAAGATTTTCTTCGCTCCAAGTTTTTTTTTTTTTTTTTTTGCTCATTCTATCAACTTCAGTGACTAAAAGTAGTACTTTTGACTGATGGAAGCAACCCATTGACAACCAAACTTTCATGCTTTAAAATTTACTACGCTTTTGAAATTTTACTCATACAATGCACTTATGCAAAAGTCACATGAAACAAAACTAGAAATGTTTAATTGTTTGTCCTTTTGTGGTAGTTTTCTATACATTCCGATTAGAATTCCCGATCAAAAACAACAAAAAGAAAAATTAAAAGGTTACGGGAAAGAATATTTTCAGTTCCGTATTCATCCATCAAGCTTAAAATTCTAAATAAAACATGTTGAATTCTAAACTGACAAGAAAGTATGCATTACAGTAGTAATTTTGAAAACAAAACGAATAAACAACACTTTGATGGTTCTGACGTCAGAAATGTGAACTTAAGAAAAATGTCACGTGCAAACTATTAATTTTTACTTTCTTCTATATCTAATACATAGAAGAAAGTATTGGATTCGTGCAAATTTTCGAATTTCGAATTTTGACGGATTCGAACGTTTTGAGGTGTGCTGAGTCCATTTCGACTATTTTTGGAAAATGTCTGTCTGTCTGTGTATGTGTGTGTGTGTATGTACGTGTGTGTGTATGTATGTATGTATGTGTGTGTGTATGTGTGTGTGTCACGTCTGTGTGTGACCAGTTTTTTGTGGCCGCTCTACAGCAAAAACTACCGCATGAAATCGAACGAAATTTGGTACACATATGTGCCCCTATGTGAACTTGTGCCCATTGGTTTTTGGCGCGAATTCCTCCAAGGGGGGTGGAGCAATGGGACGTTTTTTGAGTTACGCGTGCTTGCTATTCCTCAGGAAGTAACTGGCGGAATCAGACAAAATTTGGTCCATATGTTGTCATTAACAGGAACAGGTGCTGATTCAATTTTGGTGTCAATAACTCAAACGGGGGTTGAGCTATAGAACGTTTTTTGTCGTCGATTGTGACTGCTGTATCTCAAGAAATAATGAACAGAATGAAAGAAAAATTTATCGGCAAGTAGTCCTTAGTGGGTATAAGCGCTGATTTTATTTTGGTGTCAACAGCTAAAAAGGGGGTAGCGCAATCGCCCGTTCTTTTTTTCCATTGTGAGTGCCCTATCTCAAGAAGTAATGCTGCGTTCTGGTTGAAATTTGGAATATATGTGAATCCATACGTAAACAGGCATTGGTTCAATTTTGACGCCAATCGCTCCAAGAGGTGTTGATTTTTTTTTTTTTTTTTTGAATAAAAATAGCTTTATTAATGCAACAATAAGAAAGATAAATCGTAATAGATTGTCGTCTGCGTATTTCTCGTGATTTTAATTGAATGGAAATGATCGGAAATATTATCTCAATGATTTAAAATTTTTAACTGTTGCCATCTTATGTTTGTTAACAAATAAAATATTTGTAATTAATTCAAGCAAGGCTTTTAAAATAACTTTCAATTTTCGCTCTTTGCTTTGCTTTTAAAATAATTCAGACATTGGGATGGTAGTCAAGTTTTTGCATGTGTAATTTTGTTTTTGTTGGGAATATTGCTTCCTCGTCAAGCATGGGGAGGGATCAGAAAAAAAAAAGAAAAATGTAGAAGAAAGTTTCGTGATGGCCACAACATACTAGTTATTTATTTACTCTTTTACTAGCTTCACCTGTACGTATGTATCCTGTAACGGAATTTTGCAACTCAATTTTCGCCCACTTCCCGTTACTTGATTGTTTTGAAATTCGGAATGCGACCTCAGAACCGATGACAACAAAATATCCTATAAACAAAGTCTTAGTTTCCTATTAATTACACTAGTCAACACCAAAAATGCATTCGGTTCATAAATAACTATTTCCGAAGCATTTTTCCTCGCTAAACACGAAAATCACCATAAAAAGTTTCGATTAGCTCTAGTTTTCCAGATGCAGAGACAGCTAGAGTAATTAAATCTCACTAAAATGCACTTTTTTCCTGGCAGATAAAAGCACCACCCATAGGACTGACCGTCTTCTTAACTTCGACCCCTGTTAGGGATTCAAAAAATCTCACTACATAAAACCGAGGTGGACTTCAGGAAATTCAAATTCTGGGATGAGGAATGTCCAAAAGAGGCTTTTAGTAGATCTATCCACTTCTGCTTAAACCCCACGCTCATTCTGATAGGAATAATGAAGAACTTTGTAAATAAAGATGGTTTTCAATTACCTTAGAGGGAAATTTCCAAGATATTTTGAAGCTAATGTTAAGTAGAGAATTTTTAACGGTCGACGCCCAATGGGATCGTTTCCAAAATTTTTAAAGTTTTTTTTTTCTGAAAGAGCATTTTAAAAACATAGAATCTGACCATTTTTTAAAGGATTTGTTTAAGTTTAATATCTTCAAAAAATTACTTTAATCGGTGCGCTTTCATTGTTTTCGATTCTGCCGACGACATCACAAATGATGAATTGTCATTCATTGTTGCCGTTACCAGAGCAAAGTATTTAATTCGCATCTTTACTCACATGTATTGGCACCGATATGGTTAATAGCAAACGTAGAGTGCAATATTTAATTCACTTCTTGATTATCATAACGTGCAAACGCGGTAGAAGGATGCGCCAAAGTGTATTGTTACAAATTCTGTAAATAGTAATCATTATAGTAACGTAACCTGTAAATAGTTTCCTGTAATGAATATACAGCCCCTATACATTCGGCTGAAGTATACGTTCCCCCTATTTCTTTTTTTCATTGATTAAATTTGTGAATGAAATAAGATAACGGTCTACGCATTTCGAGAAGCCGGATCCGTTACAATTGGCGAACAACGTGGGGCTTCTTCTGGACTTTCTTGGAGTAAGTGTGACTTTGGACATTTTTTTTAATAAAGACTGTTTGAATATAGATTTTGTTTTTATGGTGATTACTCGCGCAATGGATGACCAATTAAAACAACTTCTGGAAGCAATTAATGCTGTGAAAAGTGACTTCACTGAAAGTTTGGCGGCTAATCAAGAACATTTAAAAATGATATGACGGCTAATCAAGAACAATTAAAAAATGATATGGCGGCTAATCAAGAACAATTAAAAAATGATATGGCGGCTAATCAAGAACTAAAAAGTGATCTGACTGCAAGTATGTTGGCAAATCAAGACCAATTACAAAGTGATTTAACGGTGTTGAAAAAGGACTTAACGTCTAACCAAGAAGAAATTAAAAACGACCTTATTTCGGTAAAGGCTGTGATGGAAAACAAATTTAATGACATAGAGCATCGAGTTGATGCTATTGAAGAAAAATTTGATACCGTTGAAAGCCGATTCAATGCTGTAGAAAATATATTTGAAGTAGAAGATAGAAAATTTCATCTACTTAAAGAAGAGATCTTTAAAGATATGGAAAGGAAATTGGCGGCCTCTGGAAGCGGTGCTAGTGATTTTCTACCTTCAGCTGCACGACCGTCAATTAAGCTCGCCACATTTGACGGCAAATCCTCGTGGCAAGTGTACAAGACCCAGTTCCTGATAGTTTCCGAAGCAAATGGATGGGACTCTGTTACCAAAGCCTGTCATCTTGCAGCATCCCTGAGAGGTGACGCAGCGGACATTCTCAGGACCCTTCCGGACAGCCAGCGCCTGGATTTCGCCGCCCTTACATCTGCGTTGGAGCTTCGCTTCGGTGAGAAGTGCCAGAAAGATTTCAGCCGACTCCAGTTGAAGTCCCGTTTCCAGAAAACCGGGGAAACCCTGCAAGAGCTAGCGGCGGACGTCGAGAGACTGTCTCATCTTGCTTTTTGCGACTGTCCTGCGGATTTTAGAGACAACCTGGCACTCAACTACTTCATCGACGGAGTTCGGAATCCTGAAATCCAGAAGGCCCTCCGGATGGCGAATGTAAACGACCTGAAATCCGCTTTGGTATATGCGATGCGATACGAGGCCGCCCAAGAAGCAACCCGTGTGGATCGCCATCTAATCCGGACTCAGGAAGCTGATGAGTCTGATTCCAGGTCGTCCCACCTCGCTGAACAACTCGGTGACTTGGCAAGACATCTAAACAGCATAACAGCCCAAAAGAAACAAGAGCAGAAGTGCTGGAAATGCGGTAGTGAAGGGCACCTGCGAAGGAGTTGTCCGGCTCGCCAAGCTACGCGAGGGAAGGAAATCACCACCACCAGAGCTCTGCAGATTTCCTCTTCTAGTAGCGGCAGAGTAATGGACTTTTCATTTACGCACATGTAAATGGGAATCCCTGCAGACTGATTGTCGACACTGGAGCCAATGTGACAATCATTAAAAAGATGTGGCTCGTGAATTTGGATTGAAACTGTTGTGGACATCGCCACGCATAAGTCTCCAGACTGTGACAGGTGACAAAATCGAGATTGAAGGTAAAGTGGACTTGGAAATAGTGTTTGGGAATGCCACCTACCATAATACGGCATTCGTCGCTAATATCACGGACCCCTTCATTCTCGGATTGGACTTTTTAAAGAAATATGACTTCACCCTGGACTTCAAGACTAATGAACTGCACTCGATGAGAAAAGACATAGCCATCTTACACGCTGAAAATGATGTAAAATCCGCTCATCAAATAATAGCCCAAACAGATTTATCGATTCCCTCAAGGTCAGAATCATTAATACCTGGCTCCATTGAAGAAAGCAATAGTTTTCGATTTGGACTCATTGAATACCCTAACCTAAGCAATAACCTAAAAGGAGTGCTGGTAGCATCTACGCTTGTGGACCTTTCTAAGGATGTAATTCCTGTGAGAGTCGCCAACATGAGTGAAAGGCCAAGGAATATCCGGAAAGGTGAAGTGTTAGCAACTTGTACTCCAGTAAACTGCATCATTAGAAGAATCAATTCCCCCTAGACTGTGTCTTCTGAGTCCTTGACATCGAAGTTAATTGGGAGTGCGCCATTACCGAAAGATCAAAGAACTGCTGCGGAACAATTGGTGGACGACTTCAAGCATCTGTTTTCACCTACATCGGATGATTTTGGCCGTACGAATTTAACGCAGCATAGGATTTTCACTGGAGAACACCCCCCCCCCCCTATTAAACAGCATCCAAGACGACTACCGTTCGCCAAGAAGGAAGAGGTTGAGACCCTCCTGAAAGAGATGCAGGAGAATGATGTCATCTAACCCTCGTCCAGTCCTTGGTCCTCTCCCATCGACGGCTGAATGAAATCACCAAGAAAGACAGTTACCCTCTCCGCGGATAGACGACACCTTGGACACTCTTTCTGGACACAAGTGGTTTTCGACCCTGGACTTGAAGAGCGGCTACTGGCAGGTTGAGGTACACCCTGATGACCGAGAGAAGACAGCGTTTACAACTGGACAAGGCTTATGGCAGTTTAAAATGATGCCCTTCGGCCTCTGCAATGCACCAGCTACGTTCGAGCGTCTTATGGAGACAGTGGTAAGAGGACTCTCTTACGAATCCTGTCTGGTCTACTTAGACGATATCATCATCGTGGGACGCAGCTTCGAAGAACATCTGACTAATCTTAGGAAGGTGCTGCAAAAACTTAAGGAAGCTAATCTGAAGTTAAGCCCGTTCAAATGTAATTTGTTCCGGCGGTAAGTGAACTACCTTGGTCACATCATCTCTTCTGAGGGTGTACAAACCGATCCAGAAAAGGTATCTGCGGTCAAGAGTTGGAGTCGTCAGGAAAACATCCATCAGCTGCGAAGTTTCCTGGGGCTCTGCACGTACTATAGGAAGTTTGTGAAGGGTTTTTCCAACATTGCACGACCTTTGCATAAGCTAACGGAGAGCAAGCAAAAGTTTGAATGGTCCAAAGAATGCGAAGATGCATTTCTACGACTGAAGGAGGCTTTAACATCAAGGCCTATTCTCTCATATCCTCAGCCTGGAAAATCCTTCGTCCTAGACACTGAAGCGAGCCACGAGGGCATCAGAGCTGTTTTATCCCAAGAAATTGACGGCAATGAACATGTCATCGCTTACTGGAGCAAATGCTTATCAAAGTCGGAGCGAAATTACTGCGTCACTAGAAAGGAGTTACTGGCCATAGTGAAAGCTGTAGAACACTTCCATCATTACCTCTACGGCCGAAAGTTTCTGCTTCGGACAGATCATGCCTCGTTAACTTGGCTTTTGAAATTCAAGAATCCAGAAAGCCAGATAGCCAGGTGGATACAGCGGCTCCAGGAATATGACATGGAGATCAAGCACCGAAAAGGGTTGTCTCACGGTAATGCAGACGCTTTATCAAGGAGACCCTGTCCTGAGAACTGCAATTATTGTTCCCTTATCGAGAAACAGTATGGAACGACTAGCCCTACTGCCTATCAGGTGACAGTGACTCCAACATCATCAGAACCTGATCCATGGAGTGCCGACCAAGTTCGAAAAGATCAACTTGAAGACCCCGACATAAAACCAATTTTGGAGTTCATGGAGAGTGACAGTCGAGATATGGAACACCTTTGCAGGTTCATTCCGATCAAGGGAGGAATTTCATCTCTGGTGTGTTTAAGGGCCTATGTCAAATTTTCGGAATTGAGAAAACTAGGACAACACCATTACACCCACAATCGGACGGCATGGTGGAGAGATTTAAACTCACAATCCTGAATAATCTCTCGCTTATGGTATCCAGAAATCAACAGCATTGGGACAAGAAGCTACCATTGTTCCTGCTGGCCTATCGCAGTGCTGTCCACGAGACTACCGAATATGCCCCATCTCAGATGCTCTTCGGACGAGAGCTACGGCTACCTTGTGATCTCGTCTTCGGTCGTCCTCCGGATGTGCCTGCATTGCCTGAGGAGTACATCCAGGATCTCCAGGCCCGGTTGGAAGACGTTCATAACTTCGCACGAGAGCGAATCAACATCGCGGCGGAGAAGATGAAGACCCGATACGACACAAGGTCTACTGGACATGAATTCAACGAAGGCGACAAGGTTTGGTTATGGAATCCCATCCGAGGGAAAGGTCTTTCACCCAAATTGCATTCGCATTGGGATGGACCCTATAAAGTCCTTAACCGACTGAATGACGTCGTAGTGAGGATCCAAAAATCACCTAATTCAAAACCTAGGGTTGAACATTATGATCAGTTAGCCCCATACTATGGCCATAGTTCATGAGTATTACGTAAACAACCATGGTTGATAACATAAAAGTTGTAGATATTTTTTTTTTGCTTTTAATGTTTAGTAATATTTCTTGTTATTATTGTGTTTCCTATGCATTATTGGTAATTATTTAATGTGTGTATTTGTGAACTTGTGATTGAAGTTTGACACCCTTTCTGGGGATTGTACTGCCCGGGACGTGCAGTCCTTAGGAAGGGGGCAATGTTACAAATTCTGTAAATAGTAATCATTAAAGTAACGTTACCTGTAAATAGTTTCCTGTAATGAATATACAGCCCCTATACATTCGGCTGAAGTATACGATCCCCCTATTTCATTTTTTCATTGATAAAATTTGTGAATGAAATAAGATAACGGTCTGCGCATTTCGAATGTTGTGGAATCTTTTCGATGTTTATGAAAACGTCCCGCGTGATAAAAAGTGAGTTCAGTTTCGAGTTAGTTTTTGCTTGTGAATCGTTGCAGCGGAACGCTGGAGAGCATTTATTGCTCTGTTTTGTGAAGCCTTTTGATCTGTTGTTTTTCGTATTTGGAAGTAAATACGTGTGTAACCGTTGAGTTTACGGTGTTGTGTGATATTTGCTTGATTGCTGATGATTAATTTAGCAGTTGTTGACGATCTTTCCTGTACATAGTGTAAATAAAGTTCCTGTATTTTTAACCAAGAACTGTGTCGTCCTTTCAAGAAAGTTGGAAGTCGCTCCGGATCCGTTACAGTATCATTTGTGACGTCATAAAGATCACGCCTTGTTTGAAAAATCAGACAATTAAAAAAATTAATTAAAAAATAACTGTTAGGAAAATAAAAGTATTTTCTGAGTCCATGTTTTTTGAGCAATCACGATTGCTTATTGTTCCCACTTGACCGTCCTTGATGTTACGGTTTCTTTTTCAGCTTGAACCAGGGACCTCTGCAGCACCACCGCCCGCCGTCCTCCAGGCGCGGCTGTCCCCCGGTCCTGAGCTATCCGCTTCTCCTGGTCGGAGGCGTCCATGTCCTACACACACGCACGCTCACACACATACAAACACGACTTCACACACTCCTACACACACTCATGCCTGCACACAGACACAAACACACATGCCTACATACACACACACACACACGAACGCCTGCACACACACACGAACGCCTGCACACACACGCGAACGCCTGCACACACACACGAACGCCTACACGCACACGCGCGAACGCAACACTCATTCACACACATGCAAACATGCACTTACACACGCACCCACACACATGCGCCTACACAAATACACACGCGCATACACACGCTCGTGATTGCGAAAAACATAATTTAAATTCAAGATGCCAAAAATTCAAATTAATATATACTAGCTGCGTTGCCCGGCTTTGCCCGGTCTATTTTGAAAACAAAAATTGTGTCAAGTGACGTATATTCAACAATCAGGCATAAATAAAAGAAAAAAAAATCATTATGCAAAATTTCCCCTCCAAGCAATGACGACAGATATTAAAATACTTTTAAGAAATTAAAATAAAATGAGGAAGATGGATTTAAAAAGCGTAACCATGGAAACACAAAATAAAATAAGTTTCAGAATTGAAAATAAGAAAGATGGAAATAATGGATTCAAAAAGCGTTACCGTGGAAACGCAAAATAAAATGGTTAAAAACTTGAATAGAGAACAGATTTTTGAACTACATTAAATTCGCTTGTAACTTTTTTCTAATGGAGATAGAGGGTTAAACTCACCGACCACATAGGTCAAGTTAGATCTGGAATAAAAAAGGTAGCTCTTTTCAATGGTGTCAAAAAGAAAACTGTACTACAATTCCTTCACTTTTTATTGATAAATTTAATGAAGAAAGTAGTACCTAAATTTCAGCTAAGCCCAAACAAATTCGAGCTAAAAACGTAAATAACTCCCGCCGCAATTAAGTTAGAGCGTTGGAACAAATTGCGTAGAACGCGGAAAATTCTTCCCTTTCCAACGATATATAATATTACTAATTGCGAGTAATTTTTCTCCCCCATATTCGGGAATTTATGTGAAATTGGGCCTAAATTGGAATGAAAAGAACTATTCATCGAATTGTTTTCGAACTTGTCTGCAAACCTTCTCGGAACTTAAAGGAACAAATTGTGAAAATTTCAGCGAAATCAGCCGGATAGTTCTCGAGTTTTGCGAGTTCAAACACACAGACGCTTTTTGGAGACTTCATTTTATACTATGTAGAGATTTTTTTTTCTCTTATTCTATTAATTTCAGTGATTAAAAGTAGTATTTTTAACTGAAAAGAACAACCCCATTATGAAAATCACTGTTTTTGAAAAAAAAATTTGAAAGGAAAGAAAAAAAAACCACATAGGAAGGCTTTCAGGGTGTATGTATTACAAGTATTTCCAATCAGCAGAGAAGACAAGAACTAAAAACAGAGTTGGTCAAAAAATATTGTAACGGATTCGGTGCGACTTCCACTTTCTTGAAATGAAAACACAGTTCTTGATAAAAACACAGGAAATTTATTTACACTATGTACAGGAAAGATCTTCAACAACTGCTAAATTATTCATCAGCAATTAAGCAATTATCACACAACACCGTAAACTCAACGTTTACACACGTATTTACTTCCAAATACGAAAACAACACAGCGAAATGCCTCGCTATAAACAGAGCAAAATACACACTCTCAGTTCGAAATCCTCAATCGAAACTCCCCGTTTATCCATCGCTAACGGCTTTTATAAACATCCAAGAATTTTCCACAACATTCTTTCTGCTTCGAGAAATGCGTAGACCGTTATCAAATTTTATCAATGAAAATAAAAAGAATAGGGGGTTGTATACTTTAGCCATATGTTAAGGGGTTGTATATTCATTACGGGAAATTATTTACAGGTTACGTTACTACAATAATTACTATTTACAGGATTTGTAACATTGCCCCCTTCCTAAGGACTGCACGTCCCGGGCAGTACAATCCCCAGAAAGGGTGCCAAACTTCTATCACAAGTTCACAATTACACACATTAAATAATAACCAATAGTGCAAAGGAAACACAATAATAACAAGAAATATTACTAAACATTAAAAGCAAAAATTAATTATCTACAACTTTTATGTTATCAACCATGGTTGTTTACATAATACTCATGAACTATGGCCATAGTATGGGGCTAACCGATCATAATGTACAACCCTAGGTTTTGCATTAGGTGATTTTTGGATCCTCACTACGACGTCATTTAGTCGGTTAAGGACTTTGTAGGGTCCATCCCAATGCGACTGCAATTTGGGTGACAGACCTTTCCGTCGGATGGGATTCCATAACCAAACCATGTCGCCTTCGTTGAATTCATGTCCAGTAGACCTTGTGTCGTATCGGGTCTTCATCTTCTCCGCCGCGATGTTGATTCGCTCTCGTGCGAAGTTATGAACGTCTTCCAACCGGGCCTGGAGATCCTGGATGTACTCCTCAGGCGATGCAGGCGCATCCGGAGGACGACCGAAGACGAGATCACAAGGTAGCCGAAGCTCTCGTCCGAAGAGCATCTGAGATGGGGCATATCCGGTAGTCTCGTGGACAGCACTGCGGTAGGCCAGCAGGAACAAAGGTAGCTTCTTGTCCCAATCCTGTTGATTTCTGGATACCATAAGCGAGAGATTATTTAGGATTGTGCGGTTAAATCTCTCCACCATGCCGTCCGATTGTGGGTGTAGTGGTGTTGTCCTAGTTTTCTCAATTCCGAAAATTTGACATAGGCCCTTAAACACAGCAGAGATGAAATTCCTCCCTTGATCGGAATGAATCTGCAAAGGTGTTCCATATCTCGAGATCCAATGTTGGACTAGAGTCTCTCTGCTACGGTGGTAGCTTCTTGATCTGGAATGGGATATGCTTCCGGCCATTTGGTGAAGTAGTCGATGGAAACAAGAATGTATTTGTTCCCATCAGCAGTTCTTGGTAGAGGACCCAGGATGTCGATCCCAATTCGTTCGAAAGGAGCTCCAACGTTGTACAGATGTAGCTTCCCTCTGCTTCTCTTCTTCGGTCCTTTACGAGCAGCACAGGCGTCACAAGAATGGCACCACTTCTCCACGTCATCCTTCGCCTTGCTCCAGAAGAAGCGCTCCCGAACTTTATTGAGGGTTTTCAAGACACCAAAATGTCCTCCAGTCGCACTACTATGTATTTCTTTTAGAACATCTGAAATCCTTGATCGGGGAAGTAGTAACTGCCACCTAGATGTTTTGCCGTCGTCAGATTCCCATTTTCGGTGTAGCACGCCGTTCCGTAAATGGAGCGAATTCCATAAAGCCCAGTATCTTTTTGTTGCAGGACTGAAGATGGAAACGTCCTGCCAGCTAGGTCGCCGACTGTCACTTTCCATGAATTCCAAAATTGGTTTTATGTCGGGGTCTTCAAGTTGATCTTTTCGAACTTGGTCGTCACTCCATGGATCAGGTTCTGATGATGTTGAAGTCACTGTCACCTGATAGGCAGTAGGGCTAGTCGTTCCATGTCATATTCCTGGAGCCGCTGTATCCATCTGGCTATCTGACCTTCCGGATTTTTGAAGTTCAAAAGCCAAGTTAATGAGGCATGATCTGTCCGAAGCAGAAATTTTCGGCCGTAGAGGTAATGATGGAAGTGTTCTACAGCTTTCACTATGGCCAGTAACTCCTTTCTGGTGACGCAGTAATTTCGCTCCGACTTTGATAAACATTTGCTCCAGTAAGCGATGACATGTTCATTTCCGTCAATTTCTTGGGTTAAAACAGCTCCGATGCCCTCGTTGCTCGCATCAGTGTCCAGGATGAAGGATTTTTCAGGCTGAGGATAGGCGAGGATAGGCGTTGATGTTAAAGCCTCCTTCAGTCGTAGAAATGCATCTTCGCATTCTTTGGACCATTCGAACTTTTGCTTGCTCTCCGTCAGCTTATGCAAAGGTCGTGCAATGTTGGAAAAACCCTTTACAAACTTCCTGTAGTAGGTGCAGAGCCCCAGGAAACTTCGCAGCTGATGGATGTCTTCGGGACGACTCCAACTCTTGACTGCAGATACCTTTTCTGGATCGGTTTGTACACCTTCAGAAGAGATGATGTGACCAAGGTAGTTCACTTCCCGGCGGAACAAATTACATTTGGACGGGCTTAACTTCAGATTGGCTTCTTTAAGCTTTTGCAGCACCTTCCTAAGATTTGCCAGATGTTCTTCGAAACTGCGTCCCACGATGATAATATCGTCTAAGTAGACCAGACAGGATTCGTAGGAAAGTCCTCTTAACACTGTCTCCATAAGACGCTCGAACGTAGCTGGTGCATTGCAGAGGCCGAAGGGCATCACTTTAAACTGCCATAAGCCTTGTCCAGTTGTAAATGCTGTCTTTTCTCGGTCATCAGGGTGTATCTCAACCTGCCAGTAGCCGCTCTTCAAGTCCAGGGTCGAAAACCACTTGTGTCCGGAAAGAGTGTCCAAGGTGTCGTCTATCCGTGGAAGAGGGTAACTGTCTTTCTTGGTGATTTCATTCAGCCGTCGGTAATCGACACAAAATCTGGTGGAGCCATCTTTCTTTCGGACCAAGACGATGGGAGAAGCCCAAGGACTGGATGACGGTTCGATGACATCATTCTCCTTCATCTCTTTCAGGAGGGTCTCAACTTCTTCCTTCTTGGCGAATGGTAGTCGTCTTGGATGCTGCTTAATAGGGGGGTGTTCTCCAGTGTAAATCCTATGCTGCGTTAAATTCGTACGGCCGACATCCTCCGATGCTGATGAAAACAGATGCTTGAAGTCATCCACCAATTGTTCCGCAGCAGTTCTTTGATCTTTCGATAATGCCGCACTCCCAATTAACTTCGATGTCAAGGACTCGGAAGACACAGTCTCGGGGGAATTGATTCTTCTAATGATGCAGTTTACTGGAGTACAAGTTGCTAACACTTCACCTTTCCGGATATTCCTTGGCCTTTCACTCACGTTAGCGACTCTCACGGGAATTACATCCTTAGAAAGGTCCACAAGCGTAGATGCTACCAGCACTCCTTTTAGGCTATTGCTTAGGTTAGGGTATTCAATGAGTCCAAATCGAAAACTATTGGTTTCTTCAATGGAGCCAGGTATTAATGATTCTGACCTTGAGGGAATCGATAAATCTGTTTGGGCTATTATTTGATGAGCGGATTTTACATCACTTTCTGCAGGGAAAACGGCTATGTCTTCTCTCATCGAGTGTAGCTCATTAGTCTTGAAGTCGAGGGTGAAGTCATATTTCTTCAAAAAGTCCAATCCGAGAATGAAGGGGTCCGTGATATCAGCGGCGAATGCCGTATGATGGTAGGTGGCATTCCCAAACACTATTTCCAAGTCCACTTTACCGTCAATCTCGATTTTGTCACCTGTCACAGTCTGGAGACTTACGCGTGGCGATGTCCACAGCAGTTTCAATCCAAATTCACGAGCCAAATCTGTCCTAACGATTGTCACATTGGCTCCAGTGTCGACAATCAGTTTGCAAGGATTCCCATTTACATGGGCGTAAATGAAAAGTCCATCACTGCCACTACTAGAAGAGGAAATCTGCAGAGCTCTGGCGGTGGTGATTTCCTTCCCTCGCGTAGCTTGGCGAGCCGGACAACTCCTTCGCAGGTGTCCTTCACTACCGCATTTCCAGCACTTCTGCTCTTGTTTCTTTTGGGCTGTTATGCTGCTCAGATGTCTTGCCAAGTCACCGAGTTGTCTCTCGAGTTCAGCGAGGTGGGACGACCTGGAATCAGACTCATCAGCTTCCAGAGTTCGGATGGGATGGCGATCCACACGGGTTGCTTGCTGGGCGGCCTCCAACTTCATCGCATACACAACAGCAGAATTCAGGTCTTTGACATCCGCCATCCGTAGAGCTTTCTGGATTTCCGGATCTCGAACCCCGTCGATGTAGTAGTTGAGTGCCAGGTTGTCCCGAACATCCGCAGGACAGTCGCAAAAAGCAAGATGAGACAGTCTCTCGATGTCCGCCGCTAGCTCTTGCAGGGTTTCCCCGGTTTTCTGGAAACGGGACTTCAACTGGAGTCGGCTGAAGTCTTTCTGGCACTTCTCACCGAAGCGAAGCTCCAACGCAGATGTGAGGGCGGCGAAATCCAGGCGCTGGCTGTCCGGAAGGGTCTGAAGAATGTCCGCTGCGTCACCTCTCAGGGATGCTGCAAGATGGCAGGCCTTGGTAGCAGAGTCCCATCCGTTCGCTTCCGCCACTATCATGAATTGAGTTTTGTAAACCTGCCACGAAGTTTTCCCATCAAATGTGGCAAGTTTAATGGACGGTCGAGCAACCGATGTGGGAGCGCCAAACTGTACAGAGCTGCTTTCCGCAATCGCCAATCTCCTTTCCATGTTTTTAATTTTCTCATCCACATGATTTTCAACTGTTGCGATACGGTTTTCTACTGTTTCAAATTTTTCATCAAAAGCATCAACTCGATGCTCTATTTCATTAAATTTGTTTTCCATCACAGTCTTTACCGAAGTAAGGTCGTTTTTAATTTCCTCTTGGTTAGAAGCTAAATCATTTTTCAGTACCATTAAATCACTTTTCAATTGTTCTTGATTAGCCGCAATGTCATTTTTTAATTGTTCTTGATTTGCAGTAAAACTTGCAGTCAAATCACTTTTTAATTGTTCTTGATTAGCCGCCATATCATTTTTTAATTGTTCCTGATTTGCAGTGAAACTTGCAGTCAAATCACTTTTTAATTGTTCTTGATTAGCCGCCATACTTTCAGCCAAGTCACTTTTCGCAGCATTAATTGCTTCCAGAAGTTGTTTTAATTGGTTATCCATTGCGCGAGTAATCACCATAAACACAAAGTCTATAAATTCAAACAGTCTTTATGAAAAAATGTCCAAAGTCACACTTACTCCAAGAAAGTCCAGAAGAAGCCCCACGTTGGGCGCCAAATTGTAACGGATTCGGTGCGACTTCCACTTTCTTGAAATGAAAACACAGTTCTTGATAAAAACACAGGAAATTTATTTACACTATGTACAGGAAAGATCTTCAACAACTGCTAAATTATTCATCAGCAATTAAGCAATTATCACACAACACCGTAAACTCAACGTTTACACACGTATTTACTTCCAAATACGAAAACAACACAGCGAAATGCCTCGCTATAAACAGAGCAAAATACACACTCTCAGTTCGAAATCCTCAATCGAAACTCCCCGTTTATCCATCGCTAACGGCTTTTATAAACATCCAAGAATTTTCCACAACATTCTTTCTGCTTCGAGAAATGCGTAGACCGTTATCAAATTTTATCAATGAAAATAAAAAGAATAGGGGGTTGTATACTTTAGCCATATGTTAAGGGGTTGTATATTCATTACGGGAAATTATTTACAGGTTACGTTACTACAATAATTACTATTTACAGGATTTGTAACAATATCTATGGAAGTTCTGAGACCATTGATGAATGATATGCCTCTGAAACTCCAGAATACTTGGCTTAAAAAGTGTGACGCTATGAGCGATGGGCATGAGGAAAGGTTTCGCCAAGATATCTTTACAATGAAACGCAGATATCAGGGTCGATAGGCTGAGTTAATAATAGTCACTAAATGCTGCTGAATTATTACAAGCGGTTCTTTGACGTACAAAAAGTTATGGAAAATGAAGCTTTTACAGCAATAGGCCAAAAGCAACCACTGCTTTTGGAAAATGAAACTTTGTTTAGAAACTTTGTTTAAAAATACAGGACATTTTTAATAGCATTTATTGCACAGGTTTTTTTTTTTTTCCCATTGCACCTTACCTTCAAATTAATGTGTGGTTGTTGTGCATCTTTCTCCAGAGGGCTTTTACGTTTCTTGAAAACAAGAGCTAATTAAACAAATCCACTACCATATTCGTTTTTCTCGACCCAAGATTAGTAGGAATTGAATATTTAAAACCAGGATGCGGACAAAAAGTAGTTTTTTGTTGACTAGTGTTTATTGTGTATGACTATAGTTTATTCCAATTTTCATCATTATTTTTGCATAAATCCTATAACATGAGGACGAAAAAATGCCTGCAAAAATTAGAATAAAGAATCTATTGAAACCTTTGATTTTTCTTTATCAGATAAAATTTGTTCGGATGTTCCAAGCCAATTAGAACGTGAATTATAATTGTTTTAAATATTGGTGTGCTTTCAATTGAAAATTCTTTGTTTATCACGGTCATTGTTAAACAATGCTTTTGTTAAAGTGTGTCTCAAATTTTTAATGTATTATTAATACGGATTTCACACTTATGTATTATAGATTACAAAAAATAATATGAGCAAAATTTTTTTTAACATCAGCTTATCAGGTACGTTATTACATACACTACCGTACCTACGTAATTCGAATAATTAAAAAATAAATTTAAATTTAAAGTGCTTCTTAATTAGCCTGTTGACGACAGGAGGTCCATTGTATCTTAAAAGTTTCTTCTCTAAACATAATGTAATTTTATTAACAACATGATAATTGGTTAAAATAAATTAAGATGAAATTTTAAAATTAGTTTGGGGGAAATAGGAAAGTTCAGAAAAATAAATTGTCTCTCAGAAATAAACTATTAACTATTTCTAAAGTAGAAATTATAACAAGAAAAAAAAATAACTGAGAAATTGATAGTATTAAAAAAAAAAAAAAAACTTATGATCATTAACCGATTAATCGATAATCGGTAATCGGTTAATTAGCTTATCGCGCATACCTAGTGGTAACTAAAAAAAATGCTGATTTTTTTTTTTTTTTTTTTTTTTTTTTTTAATATTTAGCTTGACCGATGTCAGAGGATCGATGTATCTTCTAACATCGATGTTTTTTCGATGTCGATGCTTTATATTTGAACCAAAATACGTCCTTTAAAAATGTGAATATCTTTAGAGTTTTGCAATTATGATGAAAGCTTTATTATTAATTAGTCATTATCACATTGGAAATAATTTTTCTTTTGCTAGTTGTCGATAAATGTAGACTTATGTTGCAAAAACTTAACAATCGTTTTTTCCAGCTATCAGTTAAAAGGAATTTTGAGCGGTTCTAAATTTTTCGCCAAAAATGATTTTTTTTTTAATTATAGTTTTCTATTGAGACGCATGTGAACCAATATTATTGTTCTTCTGTGTCAAAAAGTCGTTGATTTAAAATTTAAAAAAAACTCAAATTTTACTTTAAATGTGTACTTAGTTCGCATTTCAAGACGCTATAAATATTTATGATCTTGAATATAATTTGAGTTTCAAACATGGAAAACTTCTCCATGTAATTCCATTGAAAGTAACTGCAATAACAATAATTTATCATGGATTTTATTTCCTTTTATCTTCTTCACTTTCTTTTCCTTCTCTTTTTTTCAACTAAAAATTTTACAAATTTCTTTTATTGATTAGCATTAATTACACTGTGTGACAAGATTTTACTTTTTTTCTATCACATTGAGAAAATAACTGATTTGTGTCAAGTTGGGCCTGGTAAACATAAATACATAAGGGTCATTCTTCAAAAAATGTAACTTTTCTGTCACACACCTTTTACAGAAAAAATTTTAAGAAACAATTCACTTAACAATGATATTTAATTTCATCAAAAATATATCTATTTAAACCTGCCAACAATTTTTTAATAACAATTTTTATTTTAGTATATTTTTGGTTCACAACATGTGATTTCTCACCTCCGTGGCGTGTCACACACCTGGTGTGACTGTTTATGTTGCTTTGTAACTTGTTTAATTAAAAGTATATGCTTATTTATTTCTTGTTCCTTTCACAAGTGTCTTAAATACTAATTGTTTAAGTATATTTATTTTTTTAATATTGTGTTTTAGTTTGTTTTCGAAGGACAAGGAGTCATGTCACACAATAAATTCTCACCTCCATTATCTAAACACAAAATGCCATTCCTCATTAACACGTGGCAGTAATGACATCAAATTTTATTATCCATGATACAAAGGAGCCCCCTTGTTTATTTTCAGCCATAGTTGAAGTTGTGAGATTTTTATCGAAAAACAAGAAGATAGATTTTGCTTTAAAAACTTAGTGTGGTTATTCTGACTTCTCACCTCCTTGAACTTGAATTTCAGGGATGTAAATGAATGTAAAAAAAAGAAGTGAACATGTTTTCATATGCTTAACATGTGTAGATTGTAGCAACGAAAAAAAAAAAGATTTACATGAAAAATGTATCTATTAGGCCATTATATTAATGGAAAGATCCTCGCCTCCGTGAATCTCACCTCCGTGACAGACCCTTATCCATGTCATTATTTCTGAGGTGAAAATAAATGATGGAGGAGAAATACATCAATAATAGGCACTCTGTCAAAATTATAAATTACCAGTGTTGTATCCTCAAATTTACTAAATACTTTTTTTTAACATACATTTGAAACTATTAATTAAGCCGTACTTTAATTAAGAGAGCTTAATATTATATTCCCACTAATCATAAAAATAGTGGATTGTTTGCATAATTAATAAAATTACTACTTTGATGTTAAATTGACCTCGGTTTTCAAACCTTAAAAGTTTTTTTTTTCATTTCCGTGAACAAGGCATTAGTTTTTTTTTTTAATTTACGTGCAAAATAATTGGAACTTAGCTGGACCATTGTTTATAGTTACTTCTAGTAAGTAACACTTTCATGTGAGAATGAAAAAAAAAGAAAACAAAAGTTTCGAAATTGAAAAATATTTGCGCTCAAAAGTTACGTTTTCTGGAGAATGAAAAATTATTGTAACACGTACCATTTTAAAGTTATGAAAAATCAAATTTCCATAAATGGCTAAAAGCTGAAATTTTTAAATCTAATCTAAACATGTTTATCTACTTATATTTTGATGGCATCATCACTTGTGATGTCATGTGCAGAAGCGTAAAAACAGAAATTGAATCTGCGCACCAATTAAAATATATTTTTTAAATATTAAACTTTGTCAAATTATTTAAAAAATTGTCAGATCCTACGTTTTTAAGAGCCATTGTCTGTAAGAATCAGGCAGTTTACGGCATTTGTGATTGTTGACATTTTTATTTTTTCTTATTTTCACATATGTTGTTCCTTATCAGGAATGTAATATTTGTGCAAAATATGAGCTTTGTCTGCCTTACCGTTTTTGAGGAATTAAAGTTTTAAATTTAGGGGGCGTGGCACATTTTTGCGTGTTTTTCAAATTTGCAGATTTTAAAGTTTTTGTTGCTTTAAGCGCCCCTATAATGACATGGATTTTTAAATTCTGCACTATTATATGGTCTTCTTAGATACTATTACAGCTGTCAAATCGGTGTCACTACGGAGGCGACAATCACAAACTCCGTTTAAAAATGACCGAAAATGACTTTTTTTACTACATTCAATGCCAATTTTCTCAAAGCGCCTTCATGATGACACCAACGTTTTAACATAAATTCCTAGCTACACTTCCATACATCAAAAATATGTAATAAAATTGGTGTCACTATAAGGGCGCCAGAAGATATTGGAACTTTTATGTGATAAATTTCACAAAAATGCAAATGTTTAAAACCTAACTATTGTGCATTCGTGAGGAGAAGACACTTCGGCACGCCTTCCCGAAGCAGAGCTAATTTTAGCGCGAGGGTAATCGCTACCGCTTGCAATTGAGACAACCCTAACTTTGGCGGGCATTAAAATTTGCGAAAATGTCTTTGCGTTCTTTCCTTTCGTTTCTAGCTTCGCGTAATTGTTGTCTACGGGGAATCTTTACCTTTTAAACTGAAAATTTCAGAACTATAAATATTGTATTTACAAAAAAAAGGGTATTTTGTTTTCCAAATGAAACATTTCTATTAAGGATAGGCTTTCTGAATTTTGAACGATATCCTTTTAAACACTTACGTCCTATATTCGAAACTGCAAGTGCGCTGATAAAAAAAAAGGTGGGGGGGGGGGGCAGAAAAATTTCATTGCCACACAGACTGTGGCATTGAAATGCTTAAGGGTTGCGTTCTTTTTGAAGACTTAGTATATCTCTCTCCATCTCCCTCTCTCTTTTCTTGAGGGGGGAGGGGGGAAATGACTCAGAAGCTCTCAGGGGCTGGGTCTTTGATGCTTCTGTATGGATTGTACAAAATTTCAGATCATATAGAGTGGATATACAATCAGTAAATCTACAGTAGCAGTTATTTTTAAAAAATGCTGAAAACATTATTCGAACAAAAGTTGCCCCCCCCCCCAAAAAAAAAAAAAAAACCTGGTTGAACCAAAGGCGGGGACTGACCAGTTGTTCCAGAAAGGATTTACATGTGAGAAATAACAGTAAATGCGAAAAAGAAAATCAATCTGAAATATATTAATGCAATTGACTATTAAAATCAAGATTATTTCTCTATGTATTGCATGAATGTTAATATTCAGAAATATGTAATAATTTTCGGTGCTTTATAAAAAGTGACTTTGGTTGGAATACTGTTTTAAAATTGTAGGTTCATCGGTAGGGCCGTCTTAAGAGATGACGAGTACCCACAGGGCGAGTATTTGCAGGGGCGGACTAATTAACTTCGTTTCTATGGGGGGGGGGCAGAAACGAAGTTAGTTATAACACTTCAGTACAAGAGTAGCTCAACGTCCACACGGATTGTCCATAAAGGATGTTACACTTCACCTTACCCTCTCCCCTCGTCACATCTCACGCAATGTTCGATGAACATATTGCTATAACGAACGCTTTTATTTGAACCAAAATGTGTGAAGTCACATTTCTTGTAATCCCCTCCTTCCCCCTTGAGACTAACTATCAGAAGTTCATGAACCCCGAACCCGAACCCTCCCTCCCTACTCCTTTCAAGCGTAACATCATTTGTGAACGACTCCTTAGAATTGCTCTAAGTCACCAAAATCGCACTAACAATTGTTTTAAGGGAAAAGACCGGCTCCCCCCCTCCTCCTGGATAACGCTAGTCACAATATTTTTAAGATCATGTATGTTTTTAACAAAGAATCATATTGCACCCCGGCAAGGAAAGTGACACAATTCAAAATTTGGAAAACCGCACCGGCTACTGATTTAAATTCTAAATTTAATGCTCTTTCTCGACACAAAAATCGCAAAGTTAGCTCACCTAAATGGTGCGGAGGGGGGGGGGGGGAGCAATGTGCGATACGTTGAACAACTGAATAGGTTGACTATAGCAATGCTTCTTGCTAAAAATTACGCCTTTTACATTCAGAGTCAAGGGCGGATCCAGAGACTATTCAAGGAGGGGGCGATTGATTTTACACTTCTTCCCTTTTATAAATTCGCAAACCTCCGCTCTCCTCCCCCTTCCAAACACCATAAAAGATCGTCTCATTTCAGTTATTTTGGAAGGGGGGGGGGACTTTTTTTTCTACAAAATTGCAGAGGAGTGTACCAAATCACATCCCTTACCTTAACGCCATCAAAGGTGTACCATAATAGTTTCTCTTTTTTTTGGGGGGGGGACGGGGGGAGGGGATTTCAATTCTCGAAACTTTCCTGAGAAGAGCCCTTGAACCCTATAACCCAATTTAATATTACTACAATCGTCTAAAATTGAGTTTTTGGAACTTTGAAATACTTCCTATATAAAGTTCGGATCCCTATCTCTAAAGTATTAAGATATGTGCAACAATTTCATTTTCCAGACAGCAAGAGCTTCGTAAAACTATTGAAGATAAGCTAAAACAATTTTCAACCTCAGTATCAAAAATATGCCGTGGAAGAGTTCTGCATCTCGACTCAAGGAAGGGGCGATCGCCCCCATCGCCCCTCCCTTATATCCGTCCTTGTTCAGAGCTGTATTAGAATACGGACAACAAATGTTTGCCTATTTTATGATTCCCACACGTAACGCTGTTCCGTAAAAGTACTGGAAGAACTGCATTACTTTCAGAGTAATCGCAAAAACTTAAAAAAAAAAAAGCATATACATTTTTTCGTATTTACAAAAATAAATAGGTCAAAACAGTAACATAAAACGTTGTTTCAGGCACTTATTCAATTATTCTGTAGATAACCATATTGGCATGTGAAAAGCTTTAACTTTTGTTTTGTTCCTTTTTTCATTTCTGAAGAATAAAAGTTATATTGAAAAAAAAACAGTACTAAAGTATTGAAATGTGTCACACAGAGTGCAACTTACCTACTGTGGCTTCCAAAATCATTCGTACGCTTTAAATGTGTGTGGTTAAAAATGAAGTGCCTAGAAATTTAAATAGTAGTTCAATACTTTTTCATACTGTCTCTATATTACATCAACCCAACATTTTTTACAAAATATTGACTGTTTGAAATGGGCCAAAAACGAGGTGACATAGAAATATTTGCAGAAAAATTCGAAATTAAAGTTGTCGTCTATCGTTTCATTTTTTTATTTTTCAATGCAGTGGTTAAAAGATTGTTTGGTATTAATTTTTGCTTGTTTACTTCACAAATTCTACGTATTATTTTCAAAATGGGTCGAATTCGCAAAGTAACAACAAACGCAATTCGAAAATGTATTAATTCTTCATTATATGCGAAGTAAAACAGTTCGAAATATTGCAAAAGTAGTTCATTTATCCCATACTACTGTGTAATACTTAAAAAAAAACGCTTTAAAGAAGAAAATTGGATCGAAAATAAAGTGAGATATGGTTGACCAGCAAAATTAACAAAATGCGATTAGAGATTTATAATTAGAAAATGCGTTAAAACCCACGTTTGAGTTCTGAGAAAGTTTCAGCATAATAGAATGAAACATTTTCGTTCCAATTTCACCTGTAACTGTTCACCGTGTTTGCAGAAAATGATTAGTTAGTGTGAAAAACAGAAAGTTTAGGATTTCCTTTGCAAAATCAATGATAAATTAACCGGAAACGTATAGAAATACACTGCAAATCTTAACAAATGTAGCACACCTTTTCTTCGAGAGAGAAGGTGGGAGGTGATTTCTTAGAAAATTTGAGAACACTCGTCTTCTTCCATTGCGATAACGATGGCCAACTGGCAACCTTTCTCAGTGTTGGTCTGAAGCCTCATCCCCAAAAGACGCATATAGAATCTTCCGATACCACGTGTTGGGGGCGTGGCCAAGTCTCAACTGCTGAAAAACGGACAATACTACTCTCGCCCTCATAGCAGAGATCTGAAACTAATTAAGTTTGATAACCAACATGTTCGTCTGACATATGAAATAAAAAAAACGGTGTCACTCCTCTTACTTTCGAAAATATAATCATTCGAAATTAGTATGTTATGGAGTTATTTAAAAAAAGACTTTTCTAATTCGAATGGCTTTTTGCACGGTTTGTTTTAAACTTTCATATACACTTACAGTAGTGACACCTAAAATAATATGTTTCTAATGCTTTTTATAAAAAAAGCTTTATAAAAAGCATCAGAAACACAGTAAATCGATATAGGTAAAGATGAACGTATTGTGTAATGTGCATCATAGGCTAAAATAGTCGTACTAATATTCATATTTTTCAACCATGCTAATTTTTTATCTGTTATTTATTTTAAAAATGCAACTATTTATAACATGATATCTTAAATAGTTATTAACATAATGTATTATATAGCGAGCATTCAGAATCTGAAACATAATTTGAGGATGACGTAGACTAAAACAAGAAAACATAAAAAATCAAATCACCCAGTTTCAGAAAGACGGTCAACTCTTATTGATATCTGGTAATTTTGTAGCATTAAAGCTTGGGAAAACATGGTATCCTGAAGAAATAGTAGAAGTTGACCATTTGCAAGTAAAGGTCAAATGCATGGCAAGAAGTATTGGAATAAATAAATTTATTTCACCGGAAAAAAGGCGAGTATTGATATGATAATCTAAACATATTATGCACAATAGATCCACCTGTACCTATATCAAAACGAGCATTTTCTATTCAAGATAAAGACGCTCTTACTGCCCAAAGCTGTTTATGTTAAACGTTAATTCTTTTTAATAAATTAAAAATAAATGTGGTCAAAAACCCTATCTGGGTGTGATAAGATTAAATTAACAAAATACATAAACAAATAAAACAAATTTAAAAAAAAATAATAATAAATGAAAAAAATGCACAACATACTAGCTTCGAATGATTATATTTCCAAAAGTAGTAGGAGCGACACTAATTTTATTAGTGCAAATGTTAGACAAGCATGTTGGTTAATTAGTTTCAGATCTCTGCTATGAGGGGGCTAGTTGTATTCAGATAAGCAAATGCTCAACTTCTACTACTTCTCCGGGATACCATATTTTCCCAAGCTTTAGTGCTACAAAATTACCAGATATCAATAAGAGATGACCGTCTTTCTGAAACTGGCTGATTTGATTTTTTATGCTTTCTTTATTTTAGTCTACGTCATCCTCAAATTATGTTTCAGATTCTGAATGCTCGCTATATAATATATTATGTTTATAACTATTTAAGACATTATGTTGTAAATAGTTACATTTTTAATATAAATAACAGATAAAAAAATTAGTATGGTTGAAAAAATATGAATTTTAGTACGACTATTTTAGCTTATAATGCACATTACACAATACGTCCATCTGTACCTATATCGATTTACTGTGTTTCTAATGTTTTTTATAAAGCTTTTTTTTTTATAAAAAGCATTAGAGACATATTATTTTAGGTGTCACTACTGTAATTGTATATTAAAATTTAATAAAAACCGTGCAAAAAGCCATTCGAATTAGAAAAGTCTTTTTTTAAATAACTCCATAACGTACTAATTTCGAATGATTATATTTCCGAAGTAATAGGAATGACACCGATTTTTTTAGTTGAAACGTTAGACGAACATGTTGGTTATTAAACTTAATTAGTTTCAGGTCTCTGCTATGAGGGAGAGAGTGGTAGTTACATTTTAAACATTTACATTCTTGTGAAATTTATCATGTAAAAGTTCCAATATCTTCTGGCGCCCTTATAGTGATACCAATTTTATTCCATATTTTTAATGTATGCAAGTGTAGCTAGGAATTTATGTAAAAACGTTGATGTCATCATGAAGGCGCTTTGAGAAAATTGGTATTGAATGTAGTAAAAAAAGTCATTTTCGGTCATTTTTAAACGGAGTTTGTGATTGTCGCCCTCGTAGTGACAGCGATTTGACAGCTGTAATAGTATCTAAGAAGACCATATAATAGTATAGAATTTAAAAATCCATGTCATTATATAGGCGCTTAAAGCACCAAGAACTTTAAAATCTTCAAATTTGAAAAACACGCAAAAATGTGCCACGCCCCCTAAATTTAAAAATTTAATTTCCCAAAAACGGTAAGGCAGACAAAGCTCATATTTTACACAAACATTACATTCACGATAAGGAACAACATTTGCAAAAATTAAAGAAAATTAAAAATGTCAACAATCACCAACCTGCCTGATCCTTACAGACAATGGCCCTTAAGCATGCTCTTTCAGAAAAAAATACTTTCAAAATTTCGAAAACCACCCCACTATCAAATTAGCAATAAATTATGTGTTAAAAAATGTAACGAATTAATTGTTAAATTTTGAGAAAAGTAAATAAGCATACTGCAGGGAAAAAATAGAAAAATTGATAGGAAAACAAGAGTATATCTAAAATCTTCAAAACACTCAATTAAAACTCCAGAGAAAATAATCTTTATAAATCCAAGAGTTGTTTATTCAGAAAGAGGAAATGAACCCGTGCAGCGTGCAGCAAAACAGCCTTTTTTTTTAAGAACGTGGAAAAAATAATATTTTCTTTTCAATACCAGTTAAAGATTAAAGACTTCTGAAAAACGGAAGCTATTTCTCTTTAACAAGTTGAATACCCTCTCCAAAAATAACAGTAGTATAAAACCGTTAACATAGACGATTTTCAAACATTTGAGTAAAAGGGAATGTTATAGCAAAGAACGTGTTTGGTAAATGAACCTCATATATAATAGCGAATGATCGAGTAACGCTGACGTCCATCAACAATGAAACTCGCGCCACGGCATGATAATTTGATTTTTTTTTTTTTTTTGGCCAATAATTGACATGCAGGGAAATGCTTTATTTTGACAGGGCTGAACTGTATCCGGTAACTTAACTGTTTTACTGGTAAAATAAATTTTAGATGAATGAAGAAACGAAAAAGTGGTCAACAGTGAAAGCAATCTACTGGAGTTTAGGGTTAATCCACTGGAGTTGGGGTTAAAATTTCAACTATCAAAATACATCCCCATAAACAGGCAATTGCTTTTTTCAAATGTAAAAGCAATTTTCACCCGTCATACCTTGATGGGCGATTTTCTAGTGTCAAAATAATTTTGAAACTGAAACTTTTATGCTGGGGTGCCCCGAACTAAAATTTTTGAGAGGAGGAAATTCTTCGATTAGTTGACTGAAATTCGAAATTTATCGAATGATAAAATACGAAGATGCGCTCACTTAACAACTAGTGAGAGGAAACATTGGGCACATTAAAAAATAATGTTGAAAATTTTAAAAAGGAAAAAGAATATCAATGTTCCAATATTGTCTTCGAATTTGCCAAATTCGGAAATTTTTTAAATGTCACAGTGACCACCCGCGACCACCCATCTTGGCGTCAGTTTTTTTATGCAGTCCATATATGCGTGACATTAAAAAAACTTATGTGTCAAAAAATGTAGAAAACTCGTAACTTTTTTCCACAAGAGAATTAATGACTAAGTATGTTCAGAATCGGAGGGAAACAGCTCCAGCCATGGTTGAAGTTTTTTGCTTTGATGATAGATTTTTTACTATTTCAAAGCGAGAGCACATTATAGAGCGATAAACCCTAGAGCTGAATGCATTCTCTTTTTTATGAATATTCTCTTAATTCCCACAGGTAGCGCTACTTAAATTTGTTAAAAATTCCCAAGGAAACACTCATCTTGTTTATCAGTGTAGTCAATCTTTTATTAAAGGGCGTTGATCAATGTTTCCATTTTATTACTTTTTGTTCCTATTTCAAAATATATCTTCTCGTTTAAAATTGCTTTTCCTCCGTAATGTTTCATTTTTTGTATCAAGTCTCTTTTAAGCATGTCGATAAAAAATGTACAGCGAGGTATCTTTCAAATGATGTTATTTCCGATTTAATAACAGAATGCTTTGTACCAGTGGTTCCCAAACATTGTCGGTTCGCGGCACCGTTTGAAGAATTAAAATTTTCTCACGGTACCCTAATTCATCTCAATTATGTGTGTGTATATGTTACCGTTAAAGTATGAAATCCATTATTTTATAGAATACCTAGTTATTTCATGGAATAACTGATCGTGTCTGTTAAAGTGTAAAACTCTCTTGTATTGCATGGTTTAACCAGTTATTTCATAGAATAACGATCTGCAGCCCGTTAAAGTGTAAAATAATCTATATCATATATCTTGCACGACAAATGCATTTATCCCCCCCCCCTCCCACTTCATTTATGAACTATTCCAGGCTATAGGGAGAGAACTAGTTTAGCGTGTTGGCGCCAGTTTTTGTTTAGAAATAATGTTCTTTGTAAGTGTCATTTTAGTAATCCTTGTTTTTAACAAATGATTTTATGGTACGTTTCCATAAATAGCATTTATACGCTGCATAAATTAGATAAATTGCTTCTTTTTCATTTCAGTTGTCTATCATTAGTTTATTTATAGAATACCTAGTTATTTCATGGAATAACTGATCGTCTCCGTTAAAGTGTAAAACTCTCTTGTATTGCATGGTTTAACCAGTTATTTCATAGAATAACGATCTGCAGCCCGTTAAAGTGTAAAATAATCTATATCATATATCTTGCACGACAAATGAATTTATCCCCCCCCCCCCTCCCACTTCATTTATGAACTATTCCAGGCTATAGGGAGAGAACTAGTTTAGCGTGTTGGCGCCAGTTTTTGTTTAGAAATAATGTTCTTTGTAAGTGTCATTTTAGTAATCCTTGTTTTTAACAAATGATTTTATGGTACGTTTCCTAAATAGCATTTATACGCTGCATAAATTAGATAAATTGCTTCTTTTTCATTTCAGTTGTCTATCATTAGTTTATTTATAGAATACCTAGTTATTTCATGGAATAACTGATCGTCTCCGTTAAAGTGTAAAACTCTCTTGTATTGCATGGTTTAACGAGTTATTTCATAGAATAACGATCTGCAGCCCGTTAAAGTGTAAAATAATCTATATCATATATCTTGCACGACAAATGCATTTACCCCCCCCCCCCCTCCCACTTCATTTATGAACTATTCCAGGCTATAGGGAGAGAACTAGTTTAGCGTGTTGGCGCCAGTTTTTGTTTAGAAATAATGTTCTTTGTAAGTGTCATTTTAGTGATCCTTGTTTTTAACAAATGATTTTATGGTACGTTTCCATAAATAGCATTTATACGCTGCATAAATTAGATAAATTGCTTATTTTTCATTTCAGTTGTCTATCATTAGTTTATTCATAAAATACCTAGTTATTTCATGGAATAACTGATCGTCTCCGTTAAAGTGTAAAACTCTCTTGTATTGCATGGTTTAACGAGTTATTTCATAGAATAACGATCTGTAGCCCGTTAAAGTGTAAAATAATCTATATCATATATCTTGCACGACAAATGCATTTGTCCCCCCCCCCTCCCACTTCATTTATGAACTATTCCAGGCTATAGGGAGAGAACTAGTTTAGCGTGTTGGCGCCAGTTTTTGTTTAGAAATAATGTTCTTTGTAAGTGTCATTTTAGTAATCCTTGTTTTTAACAAATGATTTTATGGTACGTTTCCATAAATAGCATTTATACGCTGCATAAATTAGATAAATTGCTTCTTTTTCATTTCAGTTGTCTATCATTAGTTTATTTATAGAATACCTAGTTATTTCATGGAATAACTGATCGTCTCCGTTAAAGTGTAAAACTCTCTTGTATTGCATGGTTTAACCAGTTATTTCATAGAATAACGATCTGCAGCCCGTTAAAGTGTAAAATAATCTATATCATATATCTTGCACGACAAATGCATTTATCCCCCCCCCCCTCCCACTTCATTTATGAACTATTCCAGGCTATAGGGAGAGAACTAGTTTAGCGTGTTGGCGCCAGTTTTTGTTTAGTAATAATGTTCTTTGTAAGTGTCATTTTAGTGATCCTTGTTTTTAACAAATGATTTTATGGTACGTTTCCATAAATAGCATTTATACGCTGCATAAATTAGATAAATTGCTTCTTTTTCATTTCAGTTGTCTATCATTAGTTTATTTATAGAATACCTAGTTATTTCATGGAATAACTGATCGTCTCCGTTAAAGTGTAAAACTCTCTTGTATTGCATGGTTTAACCAGTTATTTCATAGAATAACGATCTGCAGCCCGTTAAAGTGTAAAATAATCTATATCATATATCTTGCACGACAAATGCATTTACCCCCCCCCCTCCCACTTCATTTATGAACTATTCCAGGCTATAGGGAGAGAACTAGTTTAGCGTGTTGGCGCCAGTTTTTGTTTAGAAATAATGTTCTTTGTAAGTGTCATTTTAGTAATCCTTGTTTTTAACAAATGATTTTATGGTACGTTTCCATAAATAGCATTTATACGCTGCATAAATTAGATAAATTGCTTCTTTTTCATTTCAGTTGTCTATCATTAGTTTATTTATAGAATACCTAGTTATTTCATGGAATAACTGATCGTCTCCGTTAAAGTGTAAAACTCTCTTGTATTGCATGGTTTAACCAGTTATTTCATAGAATAACGATCTGCAGCCCGTTAAAGTGTAAAATAATTTATATCATATATCTTGCACGACAAATGCATTTATCCCCCCCCCCCCTCCCACTTCATTTATGAACTATTCCAGGCTATAGGGAGAGAACTAGTTTAGCGTGTTGGCGCCAGTTTTTGTTTAGAAATAATGTTCTTTGTAAGTGTCATTTTAGTAATCCTTGTTTTTAACAAATGATTTTATGGTTCGTTTCCATAAATAGCATTTATACGCTGTATAAATTAGATAAATTGCTTCTTTTTCATTTCAGTTGTCTATCATTAGTTTATTTATAGAATACCTAGTTATTTCATGGAATAACTGATCGTCTCCGTTAAAGTGTAAAACTCTCTTGTATTGCATGGTTTAACGAGTTATTTCATAGAATAACGATCTGCAGCCCGTTAAAGTGTAAAATAATCTATATCATATATCTTGCACGACAAATGCATTTATCCCCCCCCCCCTCCCACTTCATTTATGAACTATTCCAGGCTATAGGGAAAGAACTAGTTTAGCGTGTTGGCGCCAGTTTTTGTTTAGAAATAATGTTCTTTGTAAGTGTCATTTTAGTAATCCTTGTTTTTAACAAATGATTTTATGGTACGTTTCCATAAATAGCATTTATACGCTGCATAAATTAGATAAATTGCTTCTTTTTCATTTCAGTTGTCTATCATTAGTTTATTTATAGAATACCTAGTTATTTCACTTTAGATAAATTGTTTATTTTACACTTTAACTGTCTCCCATTGGTTAATTTATAGAATATCCAGTTATTTCTTGGAATAACTAGGTATTCCATAAAATAACTGCATTATATACTTTAACGGTAACATTTATATGATATCTTACTGTGAAAGCCAGAAATTTGGTTTATGTCAATAATAGTCGGTGAACCGTAATATTTATATACCGAAGACATCGGCAAAAGACAGGTGAAAGTCGAGATTCTCCGATTTCACCTTTTACGGAAACATATCGGGTTTCAGAGCCAGAAGGATGTAAGTCATATTATGATAATTTTACAGGAGAGAGAAAAAGCTTTTTCCAGCGCATGCAAAGGATGGGACAGCGCGCTCTTTTAACCCTAGTAAAAAAATTGAAAAGGATTTATTTAAAAAGAATTGTGCTTATGGCTCGATACGGTACATATACAATGCACGATACAATATACAATGCACTAATAAACGGAAAATCGCAATTTTTGGACTTAGTCAGCCTGGCTCTGGGGTACAGATACAGCAAAATCCCTCTAATGCGGACACTAACGGGAGAATTTTTTTTTTCTCCGCAATAGGGAGGTGTCCGCAGGACAAGGGTTTAATAATGTTATTTGCATTGGAACTGGGGAATTAGAAATTGACCGCATTGAGGGGTGTCCGTTAGGAGAGATTTTACTATATATTGAGCCCATGAACATTAAGCTGAACCCTTCACCTCTACTTGGGGTAACCCAGGTGCCGTGGCCACATCTGTGAGAACCCCTGCTTTATACTTTAAAAAAGAGAGAAAAGAAGTCTACAACCATTATGTGAAACTTTTCTTGCACTGAGGGTAATTCCGCTGTCACGTGTGTGACGGACTAAAGTTTTCCTGACATTTTTATTCTTTCGGCTAAAAGTTAAAAACTTGCTGACCTTCCTGAAAGTTGATTTTGTGATTTGTTAAGCAAAAAACTTTTTCCAATATATTTTCTAACTGTTAGTTAAAAAACAAAAACCTGCCCCGTGCAGGACACACTTTCGCTTGAACTCTCAATTATAATAAAATTTTCTACAAATAAATTGTTACATTTTTTAAAGTAGGGGAGGGTGGCCTAAAGCGTGTAGGTTTTCGAAGAACGCTCGAAAAGTGCAGTTTCCGATTTCAATCGCAACAATTTCGGTTTTATTTCCTAGCGGGGTTCTTGAACTTCAGAATAAAAAGTGATTTTTGTATTTTTTCAAACCCAATACTGATTTATTATCAAACTTTACAAACATTTCAAAAATACGCTTTGCCCTACCATGGAGCCCAAAGCGGGTAAGCTCAACTAATTGTGGTTTGGTACATTTGCCAATCAAATATGAAGTTATAAATGATTAAAACAATTGACTAGCTACCTGTGCCATTGTATAAAAAAATATAAACCAGTTGTATTTAAAGTCAGCACATTAGTTTATAAAACATAAAGAAAAGACAGATTAAATTAATAGACTAATTAATTGCCATCCTGAAAAATACCTTTTTAAAGTTACACTTTTCTATTGAAATAGAAAATCTAAGTCAGCACACGAGTCAAGAAATTATAAATAAACTAGCTGTACCCGACGCACGTTGCTACGCCAACAAAAAAATACATGATTATACTGATTTTCATGACAATCGGTTGAACGGGGCAGAAGTTGCTACTCTGCAGTGCCACCTGGTGGCGAGTGACTTCAATGAGCATATTATGCACCTTCTCCGTGGAAAAATACATATACATAGCAATTTTCATAATAATCGGTCCAGGTATCAAGGGAAGCCGTGACTATACTCAAATTTTGTACTCACGCAGTTTGCAAGATCAATCAATCGCTAAAAATATCAAATAGAAAAAGTTTTAAATCTCCCCGTTGCATGAAAAGCCATAAAACAATAAAGAAAGAGTTTATTTGTTCAAACTCAAGAAAAGTGGCAACAGCTAACTTCTTATCAATTCGCAACTCCAGCGCTCGAATACGCTACCTTGCGGTGATTTACAAAACTGCCGAAGAAACTAAAACATTGCCACATTGCGTTCCACGCATAGACTAATAATAAGAATAGACTGAGCTATGGCAACCCTTTGCTGCTCATGAACCAAACCATGTGACTAGTGGATATCCTAGCAACAGCGGGCGTTGATCGTAGCAGACGATCAACTACTGCGAGGAATAAAATAAATAGAATTGATGGAACGCGGAATATTTATGGAGAACGATTTGTAAATTTGTTATTCGAAGTTGTAAATATTTTGTTGATATAGTAAGTTTTTCGTTTAGATAGTATTGTGCATTTTCTTTAGTCAATTTCAATAACTCTCTAAGCAATTAAAGATGCAAGCTCCCAAATAGAATCGGCAAACGGTAAGATTTTTACCTACAATTTCAATTTAAGATTCCGATTAGTACATTTTTGCGTTAACTCAAAACGTTTCCTCCATTACGTTCACGACAACGCTGACATAGCAGTTCCAAATGAAATAGAAGTTACTCAAAACTGTGATCAAAAACTAATTACTAATGTCAAAATAATTCATAACTAAAAGAAAAACAGTTCAATCTCTGCACCTGGAAAAAAATTATAATGAAAATACATTACGTCTTAAAATACATGTCGAGTGCCAAACTATAGATAATGTTGCCATCTAGCAACCATGCTCCCAAAGTTTTCGCCAAGCCTTCCACCAGTCACATGATGCATCCATGAACCAATTTTTTCATCAGCAAGTCTGGGAAAGCTCGGTCTACTCTTATTATTAGTCTATGGTTCCACGTATGTCTGTTGACTTAAACATAGGCAGTTTGTTCTGAGTATTTATTAACGCATTCGATGAGTCTTGGATTGCTTTCAGCAACAGAAAGTGTTCGAGCTCCTCAAAATAATGTTAGTTTTCATTATTTCCCTCTAAAAAGCGATTTGATTGAGAAATGGTGAAAACGCGTTAACACCAGAAAACTCTGGATTAGCAAATTTGGATAACGTTATACCAGGTAAAATTTTTTATTGTTTTGTGCGAATTTGTAAGAATATGAGTTTTTTTTAATCTTAAATTAATTTAACAAACCATATTTTACAGCAGCATTTAGTTGGAATAGACAGTATGCTAAATTTTTTCTTGAATATATTATCGTAGAACGAAATGAAAAATGTTTAACCGAGAAAGAATTTATTTTGTTGCTTTTATTCTCAGCTGAAAGGTTTCGCCAAATTTGTTTAGGGTTATAGTTTTAGTATTGTGCGAGCTAAGTATCCTTGGCGAGATTCCGCCCATGTTAAACCATTTTTATTTTTTATCATGAGTGGAATAAAATGGTAGAAAGATTGCAGAATTCGATAAGTAAAAAGAAATATTGGTAGATCAAATTGAAAAGAAAACTACCACCATATATCCGTGAGAATTTTGTTGATGATTTGTATAGCATGACATAATTAAATCATAACTCAGAAATTAGAAACATACCAAACAGAAAAATTTAAAATGAACCAATTCGGCAATTTGAGAAAAATAACTCAACTACAAAAGTAAAACAATGAGCGCTAGCCAAACAAAACAAAAAAGTATCATCTTCCTCTTTTGATAACACTGATAAACAAAGATTTTATTACATGAAATATTTATATTGTTCATATGGCCACAATGAAAATGTTGTTCCATCAAGAATTGATAAATATCGAATTCAACATCGTGGAAATGGCTGCTTAGAACTACGAACTGCGTATTTTGCATTAATTTCTAACGTTTAGTAATGCTTCTTGAATTCTCATTTCTTTCTACGTGGACCAGAATATCAACAAGACTTTGAAAAATAATTTAAAAAGAATAAAGCGAAAAAATCATGCATACGAACAAAATTTACTAGACTTATTAGCATTTTATTCGTTACCACATGCGTTTGTTTTAGTTTTTTCGTCCGCCATTAGACAGTGACTGCATTGCCCCCTATAGTTCGTTGGAGTTGCGACATCTTTCACGCGAATTAATTTCTGCAGCCGATAATTTTATTCGTATTTATCCAATGGATCGTGACTTAAATTGGAATAAAAAAGGAACTATCGATCGGATTTTTTTTGAACTGGTCTATAAACATTCCCAGTACCAAAAATAACAAACGGTGAAAGTTTCAGCCAAATCTGCCGGGTAGTTTTTGAGTTCATGGATGACATACAGACAAACATTCATTTTTATATATATAGATGTATGAATAAATCCTATACCCACTTTGCCCGATTGCACGTTTTTTATTTCAATAATTACAACCTTAAATTAAAAAAAAACCAAACGAAATGACTATCGCAGTTTGTAGGTGGGTAGTGTCAAAATAACATAATATTATTGACAATAAAAGAAATAAGCTGGTCTTCGATTAATCACATGTTAGAAAACTTCATTTTTTTTTAGAAATGTATCTTTTTTATTATTATTATTTTAAGCCTGGTTGCGCCATGCCGCTTCACTGCTGCTTCGCTGGGACTGATTAAAACTCGGGGTGTTCATGTAAACACGATATACGTATGCATCGTCGCTTACATACCATGGGGGTGGGGGGCATACGAAGGCCTACTCGCTTTCCCCCTACATACTTTACTTTCCTACTAATTGTTTTAGTCTTAGTTTAAAAAAGAAACAAATGGTGGACTATCCCACAAAAATTAGACATTTTGTTTTGCACCTCACTACTCCATATTTTATTTCTAAAGTAAGTCCTGAAGATAAAAAATCCTTTTTCAGACTTTTTGAAATTAAACATGGAACTATTACCGTGCAGGACAAAATGTCTGCTCTACCGTGAAATGGCAAAAAATACTTCTCGCCGATGTCTTATTCTACATTTAAATTAGAAACCTCGCTTACATTAAGTCTAACAGAAAAATTCAGGCTGTTGTCAAATATTTGATTCTGAAAGAAAAAAAATCAAACTGGCTCCCGACATTCTTCTTTTCTTCGATTTAATTTAGAGTGGCAATTTATTCCCTCAATAAACACGTTCCATTTCCCAGTGTCTGAGTTCATAGGCGATGACAATGACATTCATATCCTATCTTCGAAGAAAGAATGCCTCTCTAGTTATTCTAGGAATTGGGTTTTCAAAGAGACCGTTTGTTTTTTCCGGGAAACAGAGCTGCTGAAGTTCAACTGAACTGGATATTTGCTAATTATGCCATTTCCATCTGTGATGGATCAGTTCTTGAATAATCGAAGCTGACGTCACTCGTCAACATCTTATCTGTTCTGCCGTTTTGTGAGTTTTCTGAATGTCCTCGTTTGAATAAGTTTGAATAAGTTTATTCTGCTGATTATGTCACATAATAATGGAGAATTGAAATTGATTTAGCGAAATATTTTAACGAGATTTCTCATATTATTTTAACATCTCGTTTTTTATTTGGCGAATTATTTTACTTTGTTTTGATTAAAAATCCGCGAAAAAAACAAAATAACATACTACTTTATTTATTAAAAGTTTCAATAATCCTCTCAGTAAATGAAACCACCCACGAAACGACACTAAAAGTTCCAGTAAAATATGAAAAAAATCCGCTGAACAAACTATATTTGACAACAATAAAAGCTTCATTTTATTGAAACCAAAAAAATGAATATGGGGACAACAAATAAAATGAAAAATAATCGCCAAGAGTTGAAATGCATCGTGACGCACATATATGTAATTCTTTGGCGTCACAAAATTTGACAGCATTATATTTCTTGCAATTTAATATTCACATTAAAATCATGGGGGAATTATCGAGTCGCGGAACATGTGAATTTGGCGAAAACTTTTTCTATTGCTAAAATTGCTGTCGCCAATGTTTGTTCTTTTGCTACTTTGATGGAACTTTTATTGTTTTTTAATTAATTTATACATTTACCTGGCGAATTATTTTACACTTTAATTGATCCTTGGCTGAATACAGTAACATGGTTGCTTCCTAATACTGTTTAGTTTTGATTTGGCGGTTACGAAATAGCTTAATTTAATTTTCAATTTTTTTTTCATTTTAATGTAACTTTTTATGCTACTTAATGGCTTCTTTTTTAAATTTGATCTTTAACAAATAATTTAAAAATTTGTGGAACTTTTCATGCTTTTTTGTGCAATAATGTATTTATGTGGCGAAGTTTCTCCCCTTTAAATTTCCTCACAATGAGTAAACATTGAAATACCGTTTACCTTTTTAACAGGCTTGTTTTTATTTTTTAACTGTTATTATTATTTTTATTTATTTATTTTTTCAACAAGCAAAAGTTTTGTTCAAGAAAAAAAAAGAAGGAATTATTATTATTATTTTTTTAAAGGCTGGAATGTATAGGTTTATAAAAATCTTTGAATGAAAAGCTGCCATCTTTTCCTTTTTTGAAATTTTTATTGGCATGTTTTTCCGGGTGAATTCATTATCGTTTCAATGTACTTTTAAATGATTTAAATTTCTTGTTTTTTAACATACAACGTACTGCTTTATGATATAAATTGTAATTTATAATGATCGATACTAACGATCAGTTTTACGGCAAAATTTTTATTTGATATGTTTTCTTCTTACTTTTCTTTAGAAAAATTGTATCTCTATGCATTTTTTGTGCATTTTAATAGTTCTTATTGTAAAAAAACTAAAGATATCAAATTGAGCTATTCACCATTTTCAGAATATGTTTTTAAGAAATAACTAATTTTAAATTAAACTTTAAAGTATAAGAAAAAAAATACTAAAAGCTCTTTGAATGTTTCCATAAATACATTTATCAACTAACAAAAATATCCGGCGTTGCCTGGGTTAGTAATAATTATGAGTAATAATCGCTACATTCATTTGTTTTCTGTTTTAACTGATAAATATATTTATCAGTTGTGCTTGATGAAGCATATGTAATTAATTTTTGCATAATAAAACCAAAAAAAATACTTTTTCTTGATACATATTATTAAGCATTGTTCATACGTTTAATAGACAGTATGGTTTCGTTCATAAGATGTAATGTTTAATTATATGATATTACGCATTATTTCATTCAGAGCCAAATTTCCAATGTTTGTTTTTTATTAATTGGAAGCAGAAATTACCCCCCGCCCCCCCCCCCCCAATAAAAAAGAAAAAATAACAGTATTTCCAAAGCATTTATTCACATACGTTTTCGAACAGAAAACTTCATTTTAAGCTCGTTTCAAATTGTTATTCAATGTATAAATTGCAATAAATGCTCACTTCTATTTATATTTATTGATGCTTTGCAGTTACATTACTCAAATAATTTTGAAAATGCTTATTGCGAAAAGTTGGACTAATTTATCACAACATTTTTTCATACACGGAATTTACATTGATTTGGGCTTCCTCAGCTTATATTCATCTGATTTTGTTTAAAAACTTAGTTTTTCTTGAAAACAAAGTTTCATATTTTTTCACTTTTTGCCTAAAATATCTTTTCAAACACTTTTCCTCAGGAAGAAAAAAACAGCTTTTAAATTAACTCAAATACTTTTGAACTCAATTTTGAATAACTATTCTCATTAAGAATAATCTTATCTGTTGTTTATATAGTTAAAAGTTGCCACAAAATCCACCAGATGTCACTGGAGTCTGACCAGGTTTTTTGTTTGATTGATTGGTTTCATACTACAACTTTTATTGAAATGACTGAACCTGATAAGACGCGTATCAAGTGAAGCCTTGGTTTAGGTAACTCTCAAAAAATCAATTTGAGTGAGGTCAACTATTCTTAAATAAAGTGAAACATTTTCCTTATAATCCCGATCTCCGTCAAATAGTATACAGCGCTACACCGGCTATCTAAATTATTGTATAATGTATAGCTTCTTACCGGAGATATCGTTCCAAAATAGGGTCAACAATCACTACAAATCCTGATTTTAATAATGTTCCTTTAGAGTGAGAACATCAAACTTTTAAAATTCCCGTTAGAAGGAAATCAACTGTTTCTAAGTAACGTAAACGGTCCTGATTACAATACCAAAAAGTTCAAAGTGAAAATACCATTAAAATCAGAGTAAGGACAATAGTTGCTTTTTAAGTTCCCATTTAAATGAGGACAATAGTACAAAAAACTTCTCATTTCGCAAAGAGAAAAATTCCCAAAAGTCTCTATTAGAATGGTCTCTATCAGCGTTTTCAAATAACATTTCCCTCTGATGATCTCAGTCATGATTATTTCCAAAAATCTTCATCAGTATAGGTCCGTTAGGATAGAAAACAAATAAAAAAGCAAAAACAAAATATAGAAAAAAAGAAAGAAATAAAGAACAATATTCTCCATTGTCGCCATTAAAACATGGGCATTAATTCCACAAAATCCTAATTAGCATCATAAACCCTTAAAAATACACACACAAAAAAGAAAATGAAAAGTTTAATAAAAATTTTAAATAATTCGCCAATGCACTAACGTAGTTACCTGGTAAGACTGGAGATAAAAAGTGAATTTGGTGGATTAATTTACATTTTAATAGTAGTTTTAATGTTATTTAAGAGTGTTGTTTCACTTATTTGGCGGAGTAATTTTAACTTCAATACCTCATAGTACTAAATGATCTTTTAACCAGAATTTATTTGGCGGAATTTTTACATTTTAATGCAACTTTTGTAATGGCTATAGCGCCAAAATTTCTGAACACTCGTCCCGAACACGTTATCATAACTCTACCTACCAAATAAGTTTTTAAAATGTCATTTTGTTTAGTTTCATTTTATATCTTTGCAATTAAAAGCAACGTTAAAATGTAAAATAATAAATCCAGATCAATTATTAATCGCCAAAGGACCACAGTACCATACATTCGCCAAAGACTTGCCAAGTTTATGAAACTGCGTAAAATGTTTGGTTAATTTATATTCATAAGATATGATTTTCAATTCCGAACAAAAGATGCTGTAAAGGAAATGTTTGCATGTATTTGGTCGTTCCTGGCGAAAAATAAATATTTGTGCGACGGTAACTGGGGGTAGGGGGGCAGTCTCTATTTCATAACTTTATTTAGTTACCAGATAATTGTACGTAGCAAAAATACCCGGCGTTGCCTGGGTCTGTAATAATTATGAGAAACAATATTCGTTTTCTGCTGTAACTGAAATAACTCAAAACACACCGCTTTGACGTGATTAAAAATAGAGTTTCTTCCTAACCCATAAAAGTAAAATGGAATAAGTATGAAGAACAAAATGGTACTCTTTTAGAAACGAAAAAACGATACTTAAGTATATACAAATTTGAGGAATTTCCAAAACATTAAATTAAACTTCACTTGTTTTAAAAGATTTTTCATTTTTGAGCAAACACATTGCTTATTATTTTTACTTGACTGTTTTGAATTCCTATGATTTTATTTTCCCCGCCTCCCTCTGCAGCACCACCGTCGACCGGCCTCACGATGCTGTTCCTCTTGCGAAAACCGTCTCCAGGTTGCGTCCATATCCCACACACACACACATACATATACACACCTACACACACATATACACACAAATATACACACACACAGATACACATATACACCTACACACATATACACCTACACACATATACACACACACATATACACAGATACGCATATTCACATACACATATACACACACATACACATACACACACATACACACACATACACGTACACACACGTACATACATACATACACACCACATGCATACCCACACGCACGCATACATACACACATACCCACACACTCCTGCCTGCACACACATACACACACACCACCACCACACACACTTACGTACACACGCACACACTCGTGATTGCGGAAAACATAATTTGAATTCAAGATGTCAAAATTCATATTTTTTTTCCGAACATAGTCTAACCCTTCTCTATATTACTATTGAAGTACAAACTTTTAAAAAACGTAGCCGCTCGTAATCTCTTACTGCGATTTAAAATGTTTTTAAATTTACATTAATCGTATTAGGATACCTTAAATGATGCTCCCCCTCCCTACTTTGTAAAACTGTGTGTAACTAATTTTCATCGAAGAAATAGCCTCGCCAAATACTGAGATACTTCTGGTGATTATAAAATGTTGCTACCCAAAATGTTTCCAATAAATAGTAAAAACTTGGTAATTGTTTAAAATTGTGCGCAAAGACAAATGAATGGAAGTTTTTGTGCTGTTTATGGATTTGCTTGATTTAGTTGGCGAATAATTTTACGTGTTAACAAATTTAAAGAAAGAAATATTAAAGGAATGGCGATATTTGGTTACATGGTGTAAACCGAGAAACAGTATTGCGTATTCTTTAGCTTCACAAACAGCGACAGTTGAAAAAATTGCCAAATGCCTTAGCTATTAAAATGATTCCACAAAAAAAGTTTGGCTAGATTCCTGCTGATCGATTAAATACCCAGTCAAAACAGATAAATTTAAAAAAAACACATTAATTGCCTCAAAGTTGCATTAAAATGGAAAATAATCAGCCAAATCCATGTATTATTTTCCAATCTTGTGCAAAAATCTTACTTCAAGATTTGACTTGAGAAAAGCCTCAGGAAAAGCAAAGATAGTCAACAATACAACAATTGTCGCTATCGACAGGGAGTTGAGATGATAGACTAAATACTGTATTGCGTTGAGGAAAGCCTTCGCACATGGAACTAAAAAGCTCATAACTCTTTTTTTATTCTACTTAGAAATTTCGAACAGGTGCCATCTTTAGCAGAAAAATCAGAGTTTTCGACGGATATATAATGTAAATATGTGCAAGTATTTTTTCATCCCTATATTAGAGAATTTATACGAAAATTGGCTTTATTGTCCCCCTAAAGGGGTTTTGCCCCCTCCCCCAATAAGGGGACGAAAACTACCCTATGTGTTATTCTGACGCATAAGCTATATTATTGTAAAGTTTCATCAAAAACCGTTCAGTAGTTTTTGCGTGAAAGAGTAACAAACATCCATACATCCATACAGACAAACTTTCGCATATATAATAGTAGTAAGATTAAATGCAAACTTTTTTCTTTCATACATTCTTATTAACTAGAGATAATATTAGTTGTAAACATATAAAACATACATTTAAGAGGAAGCTATGCCAGAAATTATTTTGAAAACATACACAAAAAAAAAATCTTATTCACCAGGGCTTAGATTAGATGTCACGTAGCAAAAAATAAAGGCAATACATATATAAGAGTGTTTAAAGAATCACTGAAACACAAATGCGAATTCGATTTTCTTTTGACAAAATCCTTTTTGAGTCATTCACTACTTTTTTATAAAAGTACACTGCTTGACAATTGCTAAGAAACAAGTGATTTATGCAAATTCGTGCCTCAGACAGCGGAACAATGGAAATAAATTCAATATCAGATGGCATGGTAGATCAAGGCTCGTTATCTGCATAAGAAACAGTGCATACAAACTCAAGATTTGTACGGAAATTCACGCTGTTTGGTGTTTAACAAAAATAGTGCTGGATGCTGAAAAAGTTTTTTCTCTGAAACTCTGTTTGGTTCTTGAAATATTCAAGAGTAAAATGTCAGTTAAACATCATTTGATAACCTACGATTGTGGACGAAAAGTTGGACGACTGGAAGCAGGTCAAAGTGTCACCACTGTAGCTGCTGAAATGGGTGTAACAAAAAGTGTCATCTCGCGATTAAAGAAGGCCGCTGAAGGTGGAAATGCTTTGCAAAAGCATGCCGGGGGTCGTGGTAGAAACACCACACCTTCAGAGGATCGCTATGTAGCCCTCGTGGCAAAAAGGAACAGAAAATTCACTCCTGGAGGGATAGCTGCAAATTTTACAACCGCTACCGGTGCGCATGTTTCTGCAAGAACTATTTCATGGCGATTAAAAAATGTTGGATTGTATGCACGGAAGCCCGTACGTTGCATCCCACTTCAACCACGCCGTCGTCGAGAGAGATTACGCTGCTGTAAGGAACATTTAGTTGGGATCGTCAAAATTGGTCTAGAGTGATGTTCTCTGACGAATCTCGTTTCAGTGTGACAAGGGATTCTGGTCACCAGCTACTGTGGAGAGAGCGTGAAACACGTTATACACAAAAATTTGTTTGTGAACGTGATCTGTACGGCTCAGGCGTGATGGTGCGGAGAGGCATCATGCACAATGGCGGAACAGCGCTTCACATTTTTGAACAAAGAAGCGTTACGTCTCAAAGGTATTGCAGAGAAGTTACAATGGATTATGTTCGTCTTTTTAGGGGGGCTGTAGTTCCAGACTTTCTCTTTATGGACGGCAATTCACTGCCACACAGGAACATTAAAGTATCAGACGCACTTCAAAGTGAAAACATTCTCCGTATGTAGTGGCCTGCGTTCTCTAACGACTTAAATCCAATTGAACATGTCTGCGAGGTTCTTGGTAGGCGTGTTGCGCAAAGAACCCTTCCTCCCAGAACAGTACAAGAACACAAATCCGCCTTGAGAGAGGAGTGGGAAAATATCCCCCAAGAACACCTTGATAATGTAATGGGGAGTATGGAAAACAGATGCAAAATCTGTATTAGTGTCCATGGTAATCACACGTCATACTAAAGCACTCATATCTCCATCATTATGACCTAGATCAGTTTTTTGTTGTTGTTTGAAAATCACCTAAGTACGATTTTTTTTAATTTTAAGTTTTTACTTCATTGATGCAGTAATATCTGCACTATTTTGTACTTATAATAAAGGCACATCCTTCCTACCAACTATATACTTAGTTCTGTGTGTTTAATCATTGTCTATTCTTAACTATTCCAGAAAACGTAGTTGTTCCTTAGCAATTGTCAAGCAGTGTATGAAAAAACCAAAAGCTTTTTGCTGCGCGAAACTTAAGTTGTACTTTTGATATCATTGTACTTTTTCTGCTAAAATATGATTTTGAGGCGGCAATGTGATTTGCTTAATTGCCTGACATTGACAGATGAAAAGGGAAATTGATGAATGACCAATTGCATGGATTTGGGAAGACGTTCCCAAGACTCCCTGAGACATTCCTGTCGAAGGCCCCCACAGGGTACTATTTGAACTAAACACTTAGGGCGCCTCTACACTCGACGACTCTACGCGCGACAGATAAAGGAATCCCCCTCATTAGACACTGAGGGTCGACGAGTCATCAGAGAAGACCCAGTGTGAATTGCTCATGCGACTTGAAGTGGTACATCAAAGGCTGACTTGAAACGGCGCATTTGACATATGTTTGAAATCTTGTAATGCAAATACTTGCAATGACACTTCAAAGTTTGCCCTATTTTTAAAGGATAACGATGGTGATTTCCACAATAAAAATAGCTTTCAAAGGATGAAATGGATGAAGTAAAAAAGAGGGGCGCAATATTTTGGTTTTCAATGTCGAGAATGCTAGACATTTTGTATGTATAAAATAACGAAATCATTCAAATGTAATATTTTTGAAACTTCAGTTGCATTCACTATAATGCAAAAAAAAAAAAACTGTGAACATAAGCTTAAATAACTGTTTTAATCGTATTTATGTTTTTTAAAACGTGAAATAAGCTTGTAAAAAAAATAAATAAAAATACGTTTGGTGTGTATCGTATCTAATTTTTTATAAGCAGCATCCATTTAGATCAGCCCTGAACACAGAATTTCAGTTTATGTGTACAATAATTAAACTGCACTAATATTCGTAGCGGTTTACCCAAGAGGGGATTCGAGCGAAGATTCGTGCGAATAATTCATCCAAAGTTTAAAAAAAAAAAAGAAAAATCAAATTCTCAAATCTGTTGTTCATATGTAGTAAAGAAAAATTCTTCGTTCTCATAACTGCTAAATTTAATTTCGTCTATAGTTGGGGAAAACCTAACCTGGCAGCATTGTGCTGCTTAGTGCGCTAGGTGCTAATCACAGTATTACGACGCTGCTAGGCAAGGGCGGATCCAGACAGAATTTTCGGAGGGGGCCATTTGGAAAAATATGATGCTTTGGAAATTTTAGAATTTTACAAATATCAATATAGAGTCCACCTTTTAACCAGAGCATTTTTTAGGCATTTTCACTGGGTGACACAAGTTGAACATAAAGGCTGTAACCTTTCCAATAATATTTCTCTTTTCTTAACAAACGTGTGCATATATCATCGTCGCTTCAAAGTGGTATTCCTGTAATCAGTACTGTTAGTTTCTGAGGCGACTGTATAGGACTTCTGTTTTAAGAGGAATCCGATATGAACCAATCGTAAGTATAATATCAACTCCGAAGTAAAGGGGGCCCGGGGGTTTCTCCCCCGGAAATTTTTTTGAATTTGTAGTCTTAAAAACGCATTTTAGACGATCTTTGGTAATGTTAAGGGAGAAGATATTCGGTGGCGCTCCCCTGCATATTTTTCGAAATTGTAGCTCTAAGAATGCAGATTTAGACGATCTTTGTTAGAGAGAGGAGAGATTTGAGGGCCCGTCAAAGGAAAGTTTTCTGTTTTGCAATCTCGGAGATGCATTTTAACTGTCTTTCGGAACATTAAGGGCTCGGGTGCGAGCCCCTCCCCGACCATTTTTCGAAATTGAAACCTTGAAAATGCAAACATTATCTCCAATAATGTTAAGAAGAGGGAGGTGTGGGGGTTCTTTTTCTGCAATTGTAGTGCTAAAAACGCAGTTTAATACGATCTTTTCGTGATGATACGTGGAGGAGAGATTCGAGGGTCCACTCAAAAAAAATTTTCTACGAGTAATTTACAGTCTTAAAGATGCATTCTAATTATCTTTGATAAAGGAGAAGAGGTTTGGAGCGTTCCCCCGGAAATAGTTTGAAATTGTAGCTCTAAAAAGGCTGTTTTAGACGATTTTTGGTGATGTTAAGGGGAGGAGAGATTAAAAGGCCCATCCCTGGAATTTTTTTAATTTATAGACTTAAAAACGCATTCTAGATTATCTTTGGTAAGGTTTGGGGTTGAAGAGATTCTGAGGTCCTCTCGCAAAAATTTTTCAAAATTGAACTTTTTAAATTGCAAATGTAGGCAATCCATGATTCATGAGTAACTTTTAGAGGACCAGCGATTTTTCGAAATTGAAGCTCCGAAAACGAAATTCTTGAAAATTTTCAATGATGTTGGGGGGGGGGGAGTCTCCCCCGGAAACTTTTGAAACTCAGGCGCTTAAAACAAAATTTCGGCCGATCTTGAAGGATGTTGGCAAAAAGGAGAAGTGGGGAACCCTCCCCTGGAAACTATTACAAGTTACTTGTTTAAACGCAGTTTGTAGACGATCTTTGAGAATATTAAGAAGAGGAGTGGTTTGGAGGGTCCCATAATAAAAAGGGAATGAAGAAGAATTACATAGCACAGCATAAAGCTAGGTTAAAACTTAAATCTAACTTTAACTTAATGCGCAATCATTTAATGTACTTTATTAACTTTTTACCAACAAATTTTCGTCCGTCTGTTCGGATGGAATATTGAAACAAGTAGTATAACTATTGATAGGCTAGTAAAAAAAAATTTTAAAATATTATATATGTAAAAAGTGTTTCTTTAAAAATTTCTGTACAAATGTCTTTGAATCTTAAGCTCGGAGCTGCTTTTATTTCCAATGTACATAAGCGTAGGTTTTTTGCAACGTAAATTTGTAAGCAAAATTCATACTTTTAGTTTGAAAATTAGAAAAACGAAGTTTTTGAAATGAAACACATTTAAAATATGAAAAAGAACAACACAAAAGCGTTATATCATACAAAATCTTCGGATGTAATTGCGCTTATGTTTTTTTCTCAAATTGGAATTTCCTTTAGTTTTAACTTAATATTGCATACGATATAATTCATCTGTGTAGGTGTTAATTACTAAAATAACTTACCATTTCTTAAATCAGGGACTGAAAAAATAGTTTTCGTCTTATCCAGCAGCGAGATATTGGCTTGTTGTTTGTTATCTGCCATTAACAGCAAAAAATTAGCGTACCTTCCAAAGCGACCAGAAACCATCCGGCTATTCTTGTTCGCTTTGTGGGAGACACCGTTGTCATAAGTGCTAAATGAGCTCAAATATTTGGTATACACTTGATATTTTAAAAATTTTCGTGAGGTGGCCATGCCCTCCCTCTGGCATTGTTTCCATTCATGTTAGACTTCACATGAATTACAATGATTTTTTTTTTTTTTTTCAATTTAAGCGAGGTTAGAGGCTTAAAAAACTATACTTGAAACTTCCTCAGTGTGGTTTTATGGCTCCTCGGCGTTGTTTTTATATTCATGTTAGACTTTGAGGAATAATAAGGATTTTTTTTAAATATTCAACTCTGAAAAAGGTTTTTAACTATTTTTGAAATTTTGTCAGGGTTGCGATGGCCCCTCTCTCGTTGTTTCCTTATTGTCAGACTTTGCATGCATCATAAGGGAAGTTTTTTGCCTTTTTGCTCAAAAAAGAGAGGTTTAACTGTTCTTGAAATTTTCTCGGGGCCCCCATGCCCCCCCCCCCATGCTGCTAGGTTAAGTTTGCCCCAACCATAGTAAATCATCATGAATCAAATAATAATAATTATTGGAAAAGAAGACAAAAGTTATGACTAATGAAACTGAACTTAAATGTTAAATGGACTATTCATTTTTTAACTAATTAAAAAGTATTCTAGATAAATTCAAGACGAAATACTAAGCCTGGAATTTTGTTTTTAAATAATCTTCCCCATTAATAAATAAATGATAATAAAAATATATTGACACGAATCCATCTATAGGCGGGCAGTAAAAGCAATCAGAAATAACCATCTGGGTGGGGCTGTTGGTCATAACCGCCTTTATAGGTATATAAACCACCGTATAAAAGGATTGGCAACATGTGTTAAACAAGGTGTTTTGGAAGTGGTTGGTTCTCAACCGCTAATCTCGCGTTTGTTTGTCTGAGTCAATTAAAGAGTATCTGTATTTAGAAAAATGAATAAATAAAGCAGATAAAATCAAATTACTATTAAAAAGAATAAAGTAATATTGTATAAATTTTACGATTATTTTTAGGCTAATTTTAGAATTAATTTTTAGTTTTCTGTGATCTGTAATATGTTTTTTTTAACTTATAATAATTACAAAAATTACTAGTCTTTTCATTTAAATTTAATTCTAAATAAATTATAATAACAGTCTTACAAATAACTTATGTTACAATTCCTTAGCATCCAAATCAGAGAACTGCGCAATCACTACTTGAGCTACAATGTGCTCCACGCTTTTATTTCTTTCTTTATTTATTTTTTTTATTCTGATCACAGTAATCACTTGCTGAGAGGTCCCACAGACAACTGTGCTCGCTAACAGCCAAACGAATTTTTCTGTATCGAATAATATGTCTGTACCAGTGGCGGATCCAGCCGATTGTTTTGGGAGGGGTCATTCGAAAGTTTTGAACTAACTCCGAACTCCCCAGAAATTTTATTAAAATGAAGTTTTAAAAACTCAATTTTCGGTGTATCGAGACATTAGATGAGGTTATGGATTTAGGAATCTCCCTTGAAAATGTTTCAAAATTTAAATTGCCGAGTAATTTTTGAAAATTAGGAAACTAAAAACGCATTTTGTCTATTTTTGATGATGTACCGAGAAAGGTCAGGTTTCGGGCACTGACTCCAAAATAGTTTTTGAAAATAAAGCTTAGAAACCAAAATATTCTGTCATTATGAATGCTCTTATAGCTCTTCAGCTGTCCATCCCAAAAATGCACTTTTAGGTAATGTTTGATTACATTTAAGGAAGAGTGAAGGTGCTTAGAATCCTTCCTTCCTGGAAATATGTTGCATTTGAGTCTCTAAAAATTCGATTTTTAACTATATTTATACATGTTTTAGAAAGGGATGGAAAATTCGTGAGCTCCTCCAAAAACCTCCTTTTAAAGCTATCATCACGGTATAAACTAGCCACTTGCTGAGAGGTCCCACAGACAACTGTGCTCGCTAACAGCCAAAACGAATTTTTCTGTATCGAATAATTTGTCTGTGCTAGCCATAACTGTCGCTGAACTGTCGCGTACTTGGTGCGGGTTGCGTAGCGTGTTCTTTCAGAACTCTTTCTGCTGCGATTTGCTGTTCTCAAGCAATTTTTGAGCGACTATGAACGAGCAAGATACTACGAAAAGCTGTGCGGCCGGCTCCCACAGATAACCGTGTATAGCTTATTCGAGGTCTTCGAGATAGGAAGGCCATCCAACTAGCAAATGACGTCATCATTCGTCGATCCACAATGATATTGGGAAGTGAGCACTTCGATTAGTATTTTGGTTTAATTAAACTATTTGGTTTATTTATTATTGTCTTCTATTATTTTAGTAGCATTAAAAGCTCTACTTTTTCATTTGAAAACATAAAAAGGAACCGATAATCATACATTAAAAAATTTAATTCATAGTATTTTACATAAAAACATTTATAAGTCTTACAAAGTATTCAAATAACTAAACGCGATCTTATTTTACAATCATGTTAAAACGAAGTGATAAATAAACACAGTTTTATTTTTCATTTGAATTTTTTTTTAACCTAATCGCATTTTAACTACTTGTATATTGTATTGAAATATTAACTTTTAAGAAGTATTCAAATAAATAAATGAACTTTCATTTTACAATTACATCAAAACAAAAAATAATTTTACCATTGTATTTGAATAAGAATTAAATGAAATTTTAAAAAATAAATAAACATTTTTACTTAAGTAAATGAGAAACATGACTGCAATATGTTTCAAAGACATAACATCAAATTAAAGTACATAATACCAGATTATTAATGTTAACTTAGCTGAGCAAATTTATGCTTTTAAAAAGACATGAATGCTTGGGTGCCATCCTCCAAAGTAAACACTGCCCTACCCCCTTCAATTATGAAAACTTCAAGAAAAATACCCCAAAAACATCTCCCCCATCTCCCTTAAAATTTCAAGGGCACAGTTATTTAACTACGGCCGTTGAAAAGCTACCATTACTATGAGACTATGATTCCCCCCCCCCCTTCGGTGGTCACTCTCGAAAAATTACACAGGAATTCAACTTGAAAAACGTTAATTAAAGAAGGAATATACAACATCATGAATACTGTATGTTGTACATCAAAAAAATGTATTCAGTATCTAAGCAGACTTTTTTTTTTTTGGAATTTGGCTACTTTTCCATTTTTAGCTTTTTCTGCTGCTAATGATTCTTGTGTGTGTGTGGGGGGGGGGGGCTTCAATAGTTCATCATTTTAGGCCTTTGAAAAATTATTTTAAAAAGCATTAACTGATGACAAAGTAACCTTTTTCAAAAAACTTTTCATAGAATAACCATTTCAGCAACTTTCTTCAATACTTAAAACCTCAGATATGCTAAATTTAGATCAACATTTTGCTGAGTATGCTCTTTTAGGAATTCAGTGTGACAGTTTTGTGACAGGGGGAAGGGATGGGATAACAAGAAGTATGACATCACGCGTTGTTTATAACAATATACTCATGTTGAACAGCGTTACGTGTAACAAGGAGGGGGGGGGGGCATTTGTTCAAAATTTTGCATCATACTTTATGTTACAGTTTCAGAGTTCCTGAAAGCTTATTAACAGAAAACCCAAGGAGTTCAAAAAATATTTAGTTCAGGACATTTTGCCCTTTTTAAGCATAAACAAACAAGCATAGAGCATTTGGCAAAAACACGTTGCGTATCCACTGCTCAAAAGTAATCTTTCGTAAGCTCAGAAATTATGAATACCTTTAACTCAACCACAATTTGTGCATAAATATCATAAAACTTAAAGACAACAGTGGAAAAAAACATATATTTTTTTTAATTTACGCACAGAACCAGCTTGTTTGAATAACATTGCAGGTGCGTATTTGGGGGGAAATGTTTGAGTATCGAACCCACGACCTCCGGCGTTGAAAGCTAATCTTCTTACCTCAGAACTACGGAAGTCCATCAAGGAATGTTTTTTGATCAAAATAGGACATGCTAGCGTATGAAACAATTTAATCGAAACCGAAAATATAAGATTAGTTTAGTTAAAAGCCTGTTTCAATAAACTTCTTTACATATTAACTGAGTATCAACACCAAGTTAGGTTGCTTCTGATAGCAACAAGTATATTTGCAGAAAATTTTGACATATGTATATTGTCAGCTTGGAAATTCCATTTCGAATAAATGCGTGCACAAGGTTGAAAAAATAAAGAAATAAAAAGCTGCAAGTTAACCATTTCAAATATTAAAGCAGTATGCTGAAATTACAAATTACAGACAAAGATATCAGAAAGGAAACTGACAATTGTTTGTGTAATAGAGGAAAAATTAAGTAACCTTAACTGCATGAACTTAAAAGCATAAAATGTAAATTTGTTTATCTGAGAAAAGTACTTACCTCCGAACTTTAAAATTTATTCCATGAGTAGCCCAACATTTTCTTCGCATGCAGGTTGTTCGGAAGCTGAAATCGCTGACTCACTTTCATTCGGCAGACAGTTGTAATACTTAATTATATATATTTTTAATTGCCTCTACATCCCGGCACGAGGAAAGGATGAGATAAATACAACACTATTGTACTCAAAAATGTGCATTCGAAGTTACATATTTCCTATTTCATCTATTTTAGATAGAGCACTACTGTTTACTGGTAAAATGCACTGCTTTCAAAGTTTCACGCCAAGTTCATAGGTCGACGACTGGTGGCGTAACGAAGCGGGGGGAAAGGAGTTGTCTGGCCTGTTATCACGTGGGTCTCGGCTTATTGGCTATAATCAATCAAAGGGCTAATGAGGTGGGGTGCTAATCTATTCCTTAATCTGTCGCGCGTAGAGTCGTCGATTGTAGAGGCGGCCTTAGAAAGCCAAGATTACACGATTACAAGACTTAAATTACGATTTATTTTACTTAGACATTACAGTTACGATTACGCATGAAAAGCCTGATTATGATTTCGATTACAATTACGGGAGTATCCCATCGACAGATTACGATTATGATTATGATTACACAAAAAAGTAATCGATTTCTCAGATTACGATTACGTGATCGGCGATGTTACTATTTTTTTTCTCAAATATGAACAAATAAAATTCTGGGTTTTGTTTTGAGGCTTTTCTGTAATCGGAAGATTTAAAATGTTTTCTTTTTGATTATTTTTCCTGAATTTGCCACTAAATTTTACTAATTTTTTTTCTTCAAACGGGATTGTTGAACACGTGCACTTGACATAATTTTTATTTTCGAGGCAGACCGTGCAGAGTCGGGCGACGCAGCAAGATATTTCTATATTTTATGAGGTCCTGTTAAGATTCGAAAGGGCACCAAGTAGTTCTCAGCAGCGAAGAGGTTGTGAACTGTGTGGGAAGTATAGAACCTTGACTCCACCCCCCAACCGGGTTGGTTACGATTCGGCGCGGCCGTTTCGGCGCGGCCGTTTCGGCGCTGGCCGATTCGGCGCTGACCGTTTCGGCGCCGGCCGTTTCGGCGCCAGATTTTTGCATTCTGAACTTTATGAATTTCAGAAATTTTAGTTCAAAGAAGGAAAAAGATTTCTGGAAGAAGAATGTGAATTTAGCGCTCTAGAAGCTAGTTAAAATTTATTTTAAAATTTACAGTGGGGGAAAAGAGGGGGCATATGTGATCCACGTATGTTTTACTGCGATAACATAAAAGAAAATATCTTGAAAAATTAGCAAATAATGCCAGTACCAGTCCTACCTCTTTGTCGATTTTATTTTATTTTTTTATCAATGCTGAACCGTTTTGTGTTTCTGTGGTGATTACTTCTTTGTTGCTGCAGCTATTGGAAATAATTTCATAAGTCTTCTTCACGTGAAAACACGTTTCAAACTAACCAAAAAGCTCGACTTAACTATTACAAACCCATGTACGGACATCAAGGTAAATTTAGGGCATTGTTTGATTTTTTTTATTGACTAAAAAATCATTTATTTTTTTAAGTTAGTTCTAAACACTATTATTTTTCTGTACTCAATTTATAAATTTTTTGTAAATTACTTTTTTTTTTTAATTTTTATTACTATTATTATTTTTTATTCTTGCCTTTTTTTTGTTACGAAATAGTCAGTTGACAGTTTAGTGCTATAGAACAGTTACAGGAACTAAAAAGACACAAAATATTTTATTTTTATTTAAAAAAAAAATTAAAATATTTTTTGTTCATTATATTAGTCTTTATGAAACTTAAAAGTAATAAATAATAATAATCTTTACATAATAAAGTTTTTTCTTGTCTATCCTGTGTTCAAAGCACTTTACACAACATAACTTTGTAGAGAGCAGGGTTACACGTGTGAGTTTCTCAACACGTTAACTTTTTCCAATAAAAAATATAAAAAATTCATCTTATTATTAGTTGACATTTTTAAATTTTTTACAGAAAAGATATTTAAGTAAGTGCACAAATTAATGATCAGCAGCGAAAAAAAAAATCAATTTAAATTGAATGAGTTTTATATTTACATTTCATAGAAAAATGTCAATGCTGTTTCCTAACTTATCTACTTCGAAAAATTATGAAGATGTTTTTAAACTTACATGTTATCAACTAATAATAAAAAAGAAAACAAAATACACCTTTAAAAATATTACTTCATAAAACTTTTTACAAAACTTAAAAAAACAAATGTTATCTTGAATTTTGAAGCAATGTTTGGCAGATTTACATGCTGACAATTTCGATTTTTGAACAGGTCGTATTGAAATGGGCCGCGCCGAAACGGTCGCGCCGAAACGGCAGCGCCGAAATGGGTTTCGCGCCGAAACGGCCGCGCCAAACGGCCGCGCCGAATAGTCCCATTCCGCTCCCAACCGTTGGTTCGAGCGAGGCCTTCGAGATAAGAAGGCCATCCAACTAGCAAATGACGTCATCGTTCGTCGATCCACAATGATATTGGGAAGTGAGCGCTTTGATTAGTATTTTGGTTTAATTAAACTACTTGGTTTATTTATTATTGTCTTCTACTATTTTAGTAGTATTAAAACTTCTACTTTTTCATTTAAAACATAAAAAGGAACCAATAATCATACATTGAAAATACACTGAGCTTAATTCATAGTATTTCACATAAAAACATTTATAAGTCTTACAAAGTATTCAAATAATTAAACACGATTTTATTTTACAATCTTGTAAAAACAAAGTGATAAATAAACATAGTTTTATTTTTCATTTGAAATTTTTTTTAACACTAATCGCATTTTAACTACTCGTATATTGTATTGAAACATTGAGTCTTAAGAAGTATTCAAATAAATAAATGAACTTTCATTTTACAATTACATCAAAACAAAAAATAATTTTACCATTGTATTTGAATAAGAATAGAATGAAATTTTAAAATATAAATAAACATTTTTACTAAAGTAAACGAGAAACATAACTGCAATATGTTTCAAAGACATAACATCAAATTAAAATACATAATACCAGATTATTAATGTTAACTTAGCTTAGCAAATTTATGCTTTTAAAAAGACATGAATGTTTGGGTGCCATCCCCCAAAGTAAACTGTGCCCTACCTCCTTCAATTATGAAAACTTCAAGAAAAATACCCCATAAACATCTCCCCCATCTCCCTTAAAATTTCAAGGGCACAGTTATTTATAACTATAGCCGTTGAAAAGCTATCATTATTATGAGACTATGATTCCTACCCCTCCCCCCTTGGGTGGGCACTCTCGAAAAGTTACACAGGAATTCAACTTGAAAAACGTTAATTAAAGAATGAATTATACAACATCATAAATACTGTATGTTGTACATCAAAAAGAAAAAAAATGTATTCAATATCAAAGCAGCCTTTTTTTTTTTATTTGGAATTTGGCTACTTTTCCATTTTCAGCTTTTTCTGCTGCTAATGATTCTTGTGTAGGGGGGGGGGGCTTTAATAGTTTATCATTTTAGGCTTTTGAAAAATTATTTTAAAGAGCATTAATTGATGACAAAGTAACCTTTTTCAAAAAACTTCTCATAGAATGACCATTTTATCAACTTTCTTCAATACTTAAAACTCCATATATGTTAAATTTAGATCAACATTTTGCTGAGTAGGCTCTTTTAGGAATTCAGTGTGACATTTTTGTGACAGGGGGAAGGGAGAGGATAACAAGAAGTGTGACATCATGCGTTGTTTATAACAATATGCTCATGTTGAACAGCGTTACATGTAACAAGGAGGGGGGGGGGGGGGATTTGTTCAAAATTTTGCAACATCCTTTATGGACAGCCCCTTAATTCAATTTATGTTACAGTTTCAGAGTTCCTGAAAGCTTTTTAACAGAAAACCCCAAGGAGTTCAAAAATTATATAGTCCAAGACATTTTGCCTTTTTTAAGCATAACAAACAAGCATAGAGCATTTGGCAAAAACACGTTGTATCCACTGCTAAAAAGTAATCTTTCGCAAGCCCAGAAATCATGAATACCGTTAACTCAACCACAATTTGTACATAAATATCATAAAACTTAAAGACAACAGTGCGAAAAAAAAAAAAAAAAAAAAAAACATATTTTTTTAAATTTCCGCACAGAACCAGCTTGTTTGAATAACATTGCAGGGGCGTAGTTGGGGGAAAATGTTTGAGTATCGAACCCACTACCTCCGGCGTTGAAAGCTAATCTTCTTACCTTGCTCTTTTAGGAGTATGCTCTTTTAGGAATTCAGTGTGACAGTTTTGTGACAGGGGGAAGGGATGGGATAACAAGAAGTATGACATCACGCGTTGTTTATAACAATATACTCATGTTGAACAGCGTTACGTGTAACAAGGAGGGGGGGGGGCATTTGTTCAAAATTTTGCATCATACTTTATGTTACAGTTTCAGAGTTCCTGAAAGCTTATTAACAGAAAACCCAAGGAGTTCAAAAAATATTTAGTTCAGGACATTTTGCCCTTTTTAAGCATAAACAAACAAGCATAGAGCATTTGGCAAAAACACGTTGCGTATCCACTGCTCAAAAGTAATCTTTCGTAAGCTCAGAAATTATGAATACCTTTAACTCAACCACAATTTGTGCATAAATATCATAAAACTTAAAGACAACAGTGGAAAAAAACATATATTTTTTTTAATTTACGCACAGAACCAGCTTGTTTGAATAACATTGCAGGTGCGTATTTGGGGGGAAATGTTTGAGTATCGAACCCACGACCTCCGGCGTTGAAAGCTAATCTTCTTACCTCAGAACTACGGAAGTCCATCAAGGAATGTTTTTTGATCAAAATAGGACATGCTAGCGTATGAAACAATTTAATCGAAACCGAAAATATAAGATTAGTTTAGTTAAAAGCCTGTTTCAATAAACTTCTTTACATATTAACTGAGTATCAACACCAAGTTAGGTTGCTTCTGATAGCAACAAGTATATTCGCGGAAAATTTTGACACTTGTATATTGTCAGCTTGGAAAATCCATTTCGAATAAATGCGTGTACAAGGTTGAAAAAATAAAGAAATAAAAAGTTGCAAGTTAACCGTTTCAAATATTAAAGCAGTAGCTGAAATTACAAATTACAGACAAAGATATCAGAAAGGAAACTGACAATTGTTTGTGTAATGGAGGAAAAGTTAAGTAACCTTAACTGCATGAAGCATGAAATGTTAATTTATTTATCTGAGAAAAGTACTTACCTCCGAACTTTAAAATTTATTCCATGAGGCGCCCGATTTTTTTCTTCTCATGCAGGTTGTTCGGTAGCGCAAATCGCTAACTCCCTTTCACTCAGCAGACACTCAGACACTTACAAGACTTATTATATATATATATATATATATATTAATTGCCTCTACATTCCGGTACGTTTAAAGGATGAGATAAATCCAACAGTATTGTGTTCAAGAATGTGCATCCGAAGTTACATATTTCCTATTTCATCTATTTCAACCAGAGAAAGCAGCAGTGCCTGCAAACTGCATTGCTTTCAAAGTTTCGCGCCAAGTTCAAAGATCGACGACTGGTGGCGTAACGAAGCGGGGGGGAGAGAAGTTGTCTGGCCTGTTATCACGTGGGTCTCGGTTCGAGAACCTCAAGGAGTTCCTGAGATGCATAAAGAGGGTTTGCAAAAATAATATTGTAATGACATAATTTTCAATAAAAAATCTAAAATGATAACTTAAAGGTATATTTCCTGCACTGGCAAATATTGATATAATCTCTTTGCTCCACGGTGTAAACTTTAAAAACTGGAAATGCTTTTTTTTTTTTTTTTTTTTTGCAGTAAGTTACCGCTTTAAGCCAGGGCTAAGGCATAAATACCAATTTGTTTGGCTCTCTTGGCTCCCTTAAGAGGTTTTTCGCCTCCTGCCCTGTTACTTCCTATTCCGGGCTGATGAGTGCTAAAAAGTACGAAACTGCAGTCCTCGGATGGAATGACTGAGATGGCGGTGTATTTTATGTTTGAAATGGGATTGTTTACGAGTACCTTAACTACTTTAACCCAATTTCAAAATAATAAAATATCAGAACTGTTGAAGCAAAACTTGTCAATGAGTTGGACAAAATTAATGCATGGAAATTAAACAGAGTGAATAAGCATGTTATACATAAATGGGTAATACAACTTCAACAACTTACCAAACATTATTTTAACTCGGTCACTCGTCTGGTCTGCTAATTCTATATTAGCTACCAGTTTGTTTCGCACTCTTGGCTTCCTTAAGAGGTTTTCCATCTCCAGCTCAGTCACTTTCCTATGCCGGGCTGATGAGTGCTAATAAGCACGAAACTGCAGTTCTCGGCTGGAAATGACTGAACTGGCGGTGTATTTCACGAATTTAAGGGTCGTTAACACATTTGAAAATTATGTTGATTTTTTACATGGGTCAAAAATTAGAATAATGAATGTAGTTAATGTGAATTTGAAAAGCAGCGAAAATATTTGCATATCTGTTAGCAGCACAAGTTGCAACAAGTATAAAGCTTGGCACCCGAAAAATTTTATGTTATTCTTTTGCTGAAAATGGATCATCAACGTGGTAGGTATAGGAAACAAGAAAGGTGCTTATTGTATCATTGTTTAAAATTAAAAAAAAAAAAAAAAAAGGACTATTAATCTTGGATTAAATGAACGTTCTACAACCTACGACATCGAAGATTTTATAAGAATGTAGAAGGACTGACCAATCAAAGAAAACAAACTATCGATCCCATCAGTTGATTTCTGAAACAAAATTACTATAGTGTGGCGAATGTAACATATTTGCAACCTTAAACATTTACATAAAATTCAGCCCTCGATTTCTCTTTAAAGTTTAGGCAGATATAATTGCAAAAACAATACATTGCGTTATTTTCTTTCCTCAACTTTATTTCTTATGCAGAATAATGCTTATTTTTGCTTATAATATAACAGAAACTTATTCGAATTATGATGTGTGACGAACGTAACTTTGAAAATGGAACATTCTAGAAATAGACTTATTTAATTTCTTGGCCTGGTACGTGTATAAATATCAATTAATGATTAAGCATTGGTACTTTTTCATAACTAATAAACATGACAAAACAAAAGAATTATGATGAGCATGCAGTTGTTTTGTTGCTATTTTGAAATATTTCTTCAGAACAAAGATTTACACCACGGGAAATCATGAGTGGCATTTAAAAGCATGTCTGGAATTTTATCCATTTCGAATCAGATTGTTTTAATGAGTATTACCTGTGTAGTACAATTTATACCAGTAGGAATGTAGTAATATAGTTGAACTCGTTTACAACGGTCCCTGATTTAACGAGAACCCTTATTTAGCGAGGAAATCGGAGGTACTTGGTTGGTACAAAGTTAAATCTATGGGAGCATAACTCGTTTTTAACGAGCAAACCCCGATTAAAGAGAGCAATATTTCTGTGATTCTGATGAGTTCCAGCTAAGTTTATCCTTTTTTTATGAAATGTTTCTTTAACATTTCCGAAGTCAACTGCAAGTCAGAGATAAATCAAAAATCCTGAAAACAAGCCATGACTGAGAACAAGAACTTTTTTAGTTTGTGGAGTAAAGAAGCATTTAAAAATTATGTATGTGGTTTGTATGTGTATTCCTCAAAAACAATGACACAAGAAAGATTCAGACAACTCAAAGCGAATTAACCAACTTCTTTGGTGCTGCATAGAGATTAAAAAGAAGAAGGAAAGCGACTATGGTGATTTTTTTTTTCTTCACAATCTCGTTTTTTACGCGCACTCGGTTGTAACGTGCAAATATCGTGGTCCATTTGCGATCGTTGTAAGCGGGTTCGAATGTACTTCCCTCAACTCATTTCAAAAATAAAATATGCTCGGCTAGCTTTATTCCCTCATCATGCGTTAATTTACGGAAAATTCAAGAATCGCTGAAGAATTGGTATTCACCTTATTTCACTTGTCAGCACTTGGGAATTCAAAATCATATCGCTTGATATCATTTTGTAAGAAAAGGAATTTAACCTCTACAAGAAAAACCACTTAACGGATCATGTTTACCTACTTACAAGTTGGCAAATACCGAAAATTCCAAAACAACAGCTTTTCTCTAAATAAAATGGGAACCGGATTTGAATCGCTGGTGAAACGGGAGGTTAAAAAACAAGTAGAAATAAGTAAGTATAAGTAAAGATTGATGCTGTGGATTGAGAATTTGCTTCATAGGAACAAGTCTTGGTTGATGAGAGATTTTCTTCCAAGACATTAACAATAACTGCTATTTTTCGGTGTCATTTCAAAGTATGTGGTGAAACTTTTATTGACTACATATTTTCCGAAATTATTCAACCCTACACCTCACACGTACACTTTTTGACGAAAAGTATTGGGACACTTTCAAAAATTCACATTTTTACGGATTTCTCGAGAAATAAAAGATTAATTGCTCTTTAATTTTTTTCACATAAAAGTTATATTCCAGCTGCCATTTTTCAACAAAAGTCTACTATTCATTTAGGGGACGAACAACAAATTGAGGAAACAAAAAAAAGTTTTTGAACATTTTTCATTGTAAGTAGCAGGGAATTAGGTTATAAATTTCAGAAATAAGTTAAAAACCCAACTACAATTTATTTTTATACTTTCGTGAAATTATGCAAGTTTTTCAAAAATGCAAAAATTTAAAAATGCAAATTTATTTTGAAGGTTTTTGGCTTATATCACGCAGAGTTTTCCATAAAACGTTACTAAACTTTCAGAATATTTGACAGCATATTAGAGAAACATAATAATTAAATTTGAAGTTAAAATATTGAAAATTTAATGAAATATGAACGTTTAAAGCAATTAAATTTTCACTGAGCATGCGCTAAAGATAACAATTTATAATCTTCATAATCGGAAGCCCAGATATATCCTACACCTCATAAAAAAATTCCACCTTGAAATCTTTAAAATCTAAAAAGTTATCAGCGATCTAATGAGCCGAATTTTAGTAATTCTTGGCTAGACGACGGCGACGAATCGCCAGGGATCTTTCGCAAATAATCCGTTCTTATTATGAATCAGTTTGCAAAGATAGCAGGAAAGTGTTGCCAGTTTGCGACCGACACCTAACCATTCGTCGCCTATCCAAGAATTATAGAAATTCGGCTCATTAGATCGCTGATAACTTTTTATATTTTAAAGATATCAAGATGGAATTTTTTATGAGTTGTAGGATATATCTGGGCTTCTGATTATGAAGGTTATAAAATTTTATCTTTCGCACATGCGCAGTAAACAATTGATTGCTTTAAACGTTCATAATTCACTTAATTTTCAATATTTTAACTTCAAATTTTATTATTATGTTTCTGTAATATGCTGTCAAATATTGTGAAAGTTTAGTATCGTTTGACGAAAAACTCTGCGTGATATGAGCCGAAAACCTTCAAAAAAATTGCATTTTTGAAAAAACGGTTATATCTCCGTGGGTATCAAAGATTCTTTCACGAAAATATAAAAATAAATTTTTGATAGATTTTTAACTGATTTCTGAAATTTATAGCTTATTCCCAGTTATTTGCAATGAAAAATTATCAAAAACCTTTTTTGTTTGCTCAATTTTTTGCTGGTACCCTAAATGAGTAGCAGACTTAATTGTTATTGGAGAATTACGGCTAGCGTATACGTTTTATGTGAAAAAAATTACAGAGCAATTGGTCTCTTATTTCTCGAAAAATCCGCAAAACTGAATTTTTGAAAGTGTCCCAATGCATTTGGTCATATAGTGTAATTCGAAGGTAGCATTTAATTTTTTCCCCACATGAATGGAGAGACAGGTAGAAAGAAATATATTCAAATCGTGACTGATTCGCATCCAAACTTCACTTAAATGAATTACTAACTTATTTTATAAGGTAAGTGCTCCAAATAAAGCCACACTATGGTTCCTGGCCTAATATCTCGCTGTTTAATGATTGAATTGGTTCTAACATTTGCACATTCATTAACTGACTTATAAACAAGAAGTTCTGTCTAGAACTAGACGAGCCTACTTTCCCGTATACCCATACTACTTTCTAGTACCTGATCAATATTATTACCTCAAAAATAGCTAAAATCGCAAATTTATTCAAACATATTTTTAAAGTAACTTTAAGCTGATTTCTAGGAATAAAATATTCCTCACTCATCCAAAAAAATTAGATGCGTAAAAAAAAATAAATAAATAAACAAAAATAAGCAGCAACTTTTAAGCAAAGCAGCTAGTACACTTTTTTCCATTAAAAAAATCTTTAACAGCTTTCAAAACGAAAAAATAATAATTAAAATTAATAAGCTCATTAAAATAAATACTTCATATCAAAAAAAAAAATCTTTTCTTTTTCCCCTGTTGCCAAAAATATTTTTTTTAAATGAATTAATGCATTTACCAAAAAAAAAAAAATAATAATAATAATAATAATAAAATGTCAACTTAAAGAAATAATTTTCTTTGTCAGAAAAAAGAAAAAATCGTCTGCGCATATCTTTATGTAGAAACATAAATGATTTCGAGTTTATTCGCCAAAAACTGAGTACCTAAATTGAAACTTTAGCATAAAAATAAAAACAAGTCATATCAACAATAATCATTTTACAGTTAAAACCATAGCTGCGGAGTCGGAGTCAATCTCATTTTGAGATAAAGGAGTCGGAGTCGAATATTTAAGAATCGGAGTCAGTCATTTGTCCTCCGTGTATAAATTTTTGCCAAAACTACGAAGTCAGAGTCGAATTCCGGGAGTCGGAGTCCGATTAATTATCGGGCACAGGAGTCGGAGTCAAGTGCCCCTAAATTCTCGGAGTCTAAGCCTGGAGTTTGGCGTCAAGAGTTATTTCCAACAAAATTTGTTAGAAGTAAATCCGCCTTCAAGTACGGAATCTACATTGACTTTCAGTTTCCCCGAAGGTGCTATTGTTAAGGGATTTGAACTGTTCAAAAGAAAATTGTTCAAATCAAAAAGATATTTTATATACAAGTTTTTCATCAAAATATTTTTCCTACAAGGCTGTTTGAAGCAAATTCGCCTCACAGTTCGGAATTGCCTTGAATTTCCCCGTAGGCGCTAATGTTAAATTTTTTTGAACTGTTCAAAATTGAACAAAAAATAGTTCAAATCAAAAAGTGAAATATGGGAATGAGGTGTCCTCACCGAGATCTTTCAAACAAAAAAAAGTTTTTTCGAATCGGACTATTCATTCAAAAGTTATTAGGGGGGACAGACAGACAGACCGACAGACATTTTTCCCCTTCTCAATACCCTACTTTCCAATTTTTAATTTTTCGATATTTATTTAATTATTTTATTTATTTTTGACTTTTTTTTTTGTTTTTTGTTTTTTGCGATATTTTTAAGGTGCACTAATCCTTCTTTCATGCTTTTTTCTTCTTTTTCTGACTTTTACTGGGAAAGTAGGCTAAAAATGAGGGGAAAAACACTTACAATTGAAAATTTAGTTTCAATTATTTATATAAGCAGTTTTAACGAAGAAAATGGATTTGTCTTTAGTAGGAACATGAGTCTCCACTAAGGGTAATTCTGAGCAAGGGTTGGAGACAAAAAAAAAAAAAAAAAAACTATATCGAAAATTTTTTAAATGTCAATATAAAAACATATTGAGCCGCATTTGATAAACTCAAAAACATTTATCAAAAATTCCATGTTTATTTCAATTGAAAGGAGAAAGATTAGTCGTCACACATTCGAGGCACTGATAATTATTATTATTAATTTTTTTTGAGCAATCACGATTGCTTATTGTTCTCACTTGACTGTTTTGATGTCCTTTGATTTTATTTTCCCACCGCCACCATCTGCACCATCACCGTCGACCGACTCCTCACGATGCTGCTCCTATAGCGAAAGCCGTCTCCAGGTTGCATCCATATCCTACACACGCGCACATACATACACAACTACACACACACACACACACACGCACACACATATACACACAAACACATACACACACATACACCTACACACACACACGCACGCACACACATATACACACAAACACATACACACACACAAACACATACACACACACATACAAACAACTACCCACACATTCATGCCTGCACACAGACACAAAAACATATGCCTACACACTCATACACATAGCCCCCCCCCCCCCCCCACATATACACACATTCATACACACAACTACTCACACAATTATGCCTGCACACACACATACACATACCCCTACACACAAACACTCACGTCTACATACACACACTCATGATTGCGAAAAACAATTTGAATTCAAGATGTCAAAATTCAAATTATAATTTTTTTTTTTCTGATCACTCCTGCTCACAGTTGAGCAGCATATGGAGCATAGGATCATATCCTCTACCCAATACTCAGGTGTCCTAATAAGGCAAGCCATGGCCTTATTGTGCTATAATGAACTTTTCTAGGTTATCAAATCACAGGAAAAAATGGCGGTACACAAAGGCGTTTTGCTTTCAGAATGGGGTCGTTTCCAAAATTTTAAAAGTATTTTTTTTTTCTGAAAGAGCATAGTTAAAAAACATAGGATCTGACCATTTTTTAAATAATTTGTTCAAGTTAAATTTTTTTATTTAAAAAAAAATACTTAAAATCGGAGCGCTTTCATTATTTACGGCTTCTGCCTATGACATCACAAATGATGAAATGCCATTCCGTGTTGCCATTCTTAGTGCAAAATATTTATTTCGCATCTTTACTCACGTGTATTGGCAACGGTATGGTTGACAGCAAGCGTAGAGCGCAATTTTAATTCGCTTGTTGATTATCACAACGTGGAAACGCGATAGAAAGATGCGTCAAAGAGCATCATTTGTGACGTCAAAAGACCACGCCTTGTTTGAAAAAATCGGACACTTTAAAAAATTAATTAAGAAATAACTGTTGGGAAAATGAAAGTATTTTATGGGTCCATGTTATTTAATTTTTTTTTTATTATTATTTATTTATTTATTTATTTTTTTTTTTTTGCTCATTCTATCAATTTCAGTGACTAAAAGTAGTACTTTTGACTGAGGAAACCACCTCATTCGTCAACTACATAAACTAGACTTCAAAAACAATGAACAACTTTTTTATACCGTAAATGCGAGCTACTTTGGCTTAGGGCAGCGATTCGCAACATTTTCCCCTTTGCGAACCCCTTCCAAATCTGAAAAAGGTGGTGAACCCCCTGGGGACTAAGTAATAAGTTACAAACAAAAAAAAAAAAAAAAATAAAAAAATAAACGCTGCACATACACAAACATTAAATTTAAGACACATTTTTTTAAGTTTGATGTGCTGCTCCGTAGTTTATTACAAGAACGAAAATCAAACTTTACAAAGAAGTGTAAAGTTTGTCTCAAGCATCTGACAGTTTCAATCTTACTTTAGGTTCAGCTTTCAATTTGTTTCAGTATTGATCTTATTTTATGATGAAAATCCTTCTTTGCATAGAAACGTAGTCCGAAATGTATTAAAATTTTAAAGTATTTATTTCTGATACAGGGATACATTTATCTCTTTCGCTAAATCAGAAGTCAATAAAAGTATTATCTTTAGAAAAACCTTTTGAAGAATTGTGTCAGATTAACTAAATGGTCTTTTTTCTTTCATTAAAATTACAAAGGTCTCTGAATTTGTCTTCTTGAAGAGGGGTACGAGTTCTGCTGTTTCGCTGCCTACAATAAGCATTTGAATGCTGTAGAATTTTCTTGTTCATAGTTTAAAAAACTCTGTAATTATTCTTTTATATTGATTATATTTTTCAATCAGGCCTGTATGATCTTTATCAGCTGTATCCTCTTTTACTTCTTTGAGACAAGTATTTAGCAAATGCATCAAAAATGATTGTCAAAATAAAAAAGATTGATTTTTATATTTTGTTTTTGAAGACCCATAGAAAAATTTGATTTTTGGTATTAAATAAATTTTTTTCAACAAAAATTATTCTTTTAATTTTTAATTTTTTTGTTTTATTTCAAATTACCTAGCTTTAAATATCTTAAATTTTAAGAAACAACGGGACATTGGAACTAGGACAATCATTAAAATGGTTCAGATGAGTTTGCTCAATTCATTTAGCCAGTACCTAAGGGAGCGGGGTATAAAAAGTTAATGGGCCAACAAGCCTCCCGGCAACATCCAGAATCGTAATCTGCAAGCTTTTCTGAGTTCAAAACAATTTTTAGAATGCGGTCCTCATATTTTGCATACTCAACTCCCTTTAGCGCCTACATTATGGGTGTTTATCTAATAAGCATCAATTTCAGTTTTGTTAAACATAGTTTTTCAATTTGACTGAAATGTGTGCTTGTTCACGGTACTTGTTGACTGGTTATTTTATTAAGGATTATTTTATTACAAGGACCGGTAGTCCAATTTAAGAACATGAACATGAAATTCAAACAAACTTTTAAATTTTTTTTATAGAAAATAATTTAGTGGTGACATTTAAATGTGCATTCAGGATTACTTAGAATATAAATTAAAGCTTATTAAAGCATTCACACTGGTTTTTATTAAGTAAAATGCTTAGAAGCTTCAACTATTAATTAATCGTTAATTATATCCAACAAAACTGAAATTGAAGCTTCTGGCTAAAATGAAAAGAATTAAAATAACCATTAACCAGATTATTTTAATTCTTTTCATTTTAGCCAGAAGCTTCAATTTCAGTTTTGTTGGATATAATTCCTTTTTTTTTATTTGATTGAAATTTGTAATTGTTAACCTTTTTTTTTAAAGCTGATTTCTTTTTAGTTACAAACTACGTTAATATCTATCATTCTTGGGTTCTAGAAGATGTCAAAAAGGGGAAATGAGGTTCTTAGACGGGAAAAATAATGTAAAGAGCTTTAGTTGTTTGTAGTAGGAATGATCATATGGGGCTACGCTGTGAACTTGGTTAACGATAACGGTGTAATAATGCTTCATCTTCCAGCACACACACAAAGCATCGTTTACAGCCCTTAGACGTGGCCTTTCTAAAGCCTCTGTCCACATATTTCAATCGAACCTGTGATATGTGGATGCGAGAACATCCAATGAGGTCCATTACCAAATGAAAATAAGAGAACTGTTAGGTGACTATGTGAATGAATACTCTAGAACAGGAGTTTGACCTGTTAGTACAATTGTGTTTAATGACAGCGACTTTTCAGCAACCGAGTCAGAAATTTGTAGTCCAGATGCGACTACCAAAGTAAACATGCTACATGTTCGGTGTCAGCTGTTCAAGATTGCATAAGAACAATGTACGGATAAAATTAATACAAGTTCCGAGAAATCAGTGGTTAGTTCTCATCAAGTTATGATCGTCGGTTCAATTGATGATTTTTGTTAAGGTGGCACACATATTAACTTTGCATAAAAAATAGAAGGCAGAAGAAGGAAACCTATTTCAGCAAACATTTTAACGCCACAGAAAAAGGACACAGAACAGAAAAAAGCCACGAAAAAAGGAGCAAAAAAAAAAAAAAAAAACGCACAAAACAGCTGGTATTGCAATATTTGCCATAGAGATGAAGTGCAAAGCATGATTTGGTGTATGAAATGCCATCAATGAGTTCATCAACACTGTGCCAAGTTAGCAAAGGAAATTCTATTGCAAATCCTGTAAAAAGACTGCGCAGTTCAAAAGCAAGTTATATCATTTACCGTTACGGTCCAATTTAGGAAGCACATAGTTCAATATAGGCGCATATATTCCTAAATTGCACTTCTGCAACTTTGTCAAAAATAATTTTTAAAAAAACATCGCCATATATACAGAAAATGTAAGCACCTATGGCTGTTCCTAATTAAATTTGGCTTCAGATGCCCTATTTTTTTATTTTTGTTTTGCTTCACATTTAGCAACACAGGCCTTTTGTTCTTAGGGGGGTCCAATATAGGTGGTCTTCCCCTATGTTGACTAATTGTACAATTTATTTAAGATACAACTAAGTTTAATATTATCTAAATTAATACTGCATTAAATATTAAGAGGCCTCAATTAATATTTAAAATGTTAATAACAAAAACTTAATCATTTTATAGTAACAAAAATCATTTTTGACTTACAACAAAATATTACACTATGAGCATCAATTTTTTTACAATTGCCTTTAACCTTCGGCGGTATTTTTTTTCCTGACTGGAATAGACTACATATGGTACTACATAGTTAAAATAATACCAGATAGGTGAAGCTAAAAGCAGAGTAAATATTTTAACATTTCACTATGCTCCGCTATTCCACTTTGCCTCGCTACAGTCGACTCCCGCTACAACGCGATCCGACTTACGCGAAATGGCTATAACGCGATTTTTTTTACCAGTAAATAATTTTAGACCTAACGCGAATTCCTCGCCCGCAACACGGAAATTTTCAAAAGAGAATCACGGTGTGAAAGTATCGGCTTTGTTATTGGCTGCTGAAAATATCTTTTTCTGTGAATGGACCTTCATCCCTTTAGCATCACTGGTAGAGAAAGTTCCCACACCGTACTAGTCTGAACATAGCTTTGTTTGTGTATACAAATAACTTCTCCACATTTCCAAAGTAGCATTTTATCTTGGCTCAATATTGGCGTAAGATTGTTCACGTTGGCAATGTCTTGGCCAATATTGGCACGATTTTTGCAATGTTAAGCCAATATTGGCTTCCCATTGCACTAACAATATTGTAGTTAGATTGGCAAATAATCTTGTGCCAATATTGGCTTCTCATTGCATTAGCAATATTGTACTTAGATTGGCAGACAATCTCGTCCCAATATTGGCTTAACATTGCGCAACCATTATTGTGTTTAGGCTGTAAGACAATATTGGCGAAAAATTGGTCGAATTCTGGAAAGCCAATATTGGGCGAAAGATGGCTCTTTGATGTTCAACCAATTTTGAAACGAATCTGAAAAATTATTCATTTTTCTAAGCGAGCAATTAAACACTGAGTCTGACTACCTGAAACTGCACAAACTGTTTTAAAATGCTGAAACAAAGGTTGAACGTAGAGAGAGTCCTCAAAAAATGGAGCTATTTGAGTTCACTTTAAACACAGTTGTAATTTTTTAAAACCCAGCGAAAAAGAAACTTCAACTTTGTCTTCTGCACATTTTGTGTTTTGTTGCTCTTCCTCGCCGCTGCACATGGTAAATGCCTTTGTCCGAATATCGGAGATACTTTCCTTAAAATTTTAATGTTGCCTTCATTTCTTAAATGATATTTTATCATTCTCATCAGTGAATTTTTTTAACTATGTCTAATCGATTCTAAAGCTCAAAAAAGGGAAAAAGAAAAGCGTTATTGGAGCAACTCAGTGTGAAAGCTTTCTTTTACAGTGATGAACTTTGTCTATTTGTCTTCCAAAATAAAAGTAATGAAATAAGGAAAAAAAATTTTGAAGAAATATTAAATGCTGAATAAATTTTGGATAGATATCCAACGTTGAAAAAATTGCTGAAACGATGTGAAACAGTGAAAATTTTGGATCGGCATCGCGTTTTCAAAACTCGAAATCATAATCGAACAGTGACATTCTAAATTGCGTCGAGCATTGAGAATTCTGAACTTACATTTAAAATTGGAATAAATTCTGGATCGATATTTGACTTTGGAAATTCTGGATAAATATATGAAGATTCCAGGAGTTTTATTTTCGTGATTCTACATTGTGAATGTGGCAGGAACTCTAAAAAAAATCTGGGAAAAAGTGAGAATGTATCATGAGACAAACTTTACATGAAAATTCAAATCTGCATTCCTTTTCACAGTGCTCTTTTCACCTAATCTTATTGACAATAATGTAGTGAACTTTTAGAAGTCTGAATACAAAATCTGAAAGAAGATTTTACTGACTAGTTTTATGCTACCAAGTTTATTTCTCTACGTGGACTTGCGTGTTGATGATCATAAGACTTTTGACTCATTACAGAATGAGAATTAAGTTCCATGGTGTATTTTCAGCTGAGTATGTATGATTAAATGGCAGTAAAGGTAGTGTAAACTATTTAGCGTCAACCATCGTTACGGAAATAATTGAAGTTTTATCTGATAAAGTAGTTCAAGAAATGTATCCAAAGTCGAATAAAACCAAGTTGCTTTGTGATTAACTTATGATTTTACACCAGTGTTGAATTTTTTATGCCAAACCCTTATTTTTGACATGACAGTCAAAAACCTGTTGAATGTACGTTCAACACCATGACGTTTTTCATATTTAGTTTTTTTAATTGTTTCTACATGCATAAGTATTGAGCAAAAAAAAGGCTCTGTTTATCTGGAAAATCTCAACTTTTATTGATAAATATTGTTCAAATTCTACGTCCAACAACATGGGATTGTCCATTTGCTTTACAAATAATTCTATTTATACCGTAGCCTTAACAAACTGTTCTAGTGAATCTTCCTTTTCAACCTTAAAACAAATTATAAATTGTTTCACATCATCTCTTTTACACAAAAAAATTAAAGTGTTCATATTCTTTCGGTTATTAAAAATGATATCAAATAGATTAAAATTTAATAATGTTGAAGATTTTGGAAATTTAAAGGTGAGGGGGAAAACATGTAAAGTAAGCCGTAAGTTCTTTTGTTCTTTTTATTTGTTTATAAATAAAAATAAATGTTTTTTATAAAAACTAAGACAATACAGAGCTAAAAAGTGATGTCAGAAGTTAAGCCAAAATGCAAAAAGTTTAATAATCATTTTCAACTTTTTAAATTTTTTTTCCATTATGGTAAGTGGAAGTATTTTTTTACGTGTTTTAGTTTTCAAACCTATGTATTAGGCTGATAACTGCTTGTCCATCATTTCACTGCAATAAGTGCAGCCTACGTTTGCATCAATAATAAAAGATTAAAAGATTATTCTGTGTTCATTGTCACCTACATAACATCCATTTTAAAAAAGAAAAACTTAACAACTTTGTTTGCAGTACGCTCAAACTTGTTTCTGTGGGGTCCTTTTTCTTTGTGGTACATGAAAATTTTAATCAAATTGTGACTCAATTGACTAACTTGTCTATAAAACGAGTGCTCGGTAGTATTTTTAAGTGATGAAACGTTCTCTGATGTATATTTTAAAGGCGGATTATAAAAGGTTGGGAGATTCCAAGTAGCTGCAAAAGCAGAGCTGTCTTCAGGGTCTCATCCAACTGGTTAAGCCACAAACAGTGGTAGGTACGGAGGACTCTGGAGTGAAAAGTGTCTTGAATTTGTTTAAACAAAAAATTCCTACAGTTGTTTCTTAAGTTTTGGGTTATTTTCCAAGTGAGACTGTGTTATGAAAGCATTTTTTTTTTTTTTTTTATAGCTAATAGTGAAGTTTTCAGTGAATTTTTTTATGCGATCCCTATCCACCACACAAAGCCAGGTTTGAGTGTAGTTTGTTTCCACATTTATTATAATGAATGCCAATTTTGTGAAATAGAGCTTATTATTTTTCTTTGACAATAATTGTTAGTTCATTATTGATTACTTTTTGCTGTCTATGTGAAAATATTAGACATATGCTGGAGTATTTAATAAAGAAATTTTAAAGACCTACTTACTTTATTTACGTAAACATGCTCAAAAACATTTTACTGAAGGAGTTAATTCTTGCAAAATTAAGTTGCTATTTCTGTAACTATCCCGTTCAAAGAAAAAGGTACTTAAAAATGATGTTCATATTTAATTTTTTTAAATAGGAAGCAAAATTTCTACCACTAATTGTTCAATATTGCAAAATAGCTTTACTAATCAGTTATTTCAAATTTAAGTTTATTATTAATTTGAATGATAATGAAAACGGTCAAGCAAAGATTTTGAGCAACTTTTGCACTGTACTTTAATAACCTTTCCTCTCTGTGCAACCGTAGAATTGCATGCAACCAAATGTGTACAAATTTTCTATTTGTTAGTCGAGGGAAAATTAACTCTAATCTGAATTCTGCTCAGGTACTTTTGTAAATAATATTTAGCAATGTTAGTAAGTTTTGAGCAGAATTCGGAAACATCCAATATTTTGATGTACATCCAATATTTTCTATTAGCACAAATTCAAGTCTTTAAAATAGTAAATGCTTCCTCAAATCACTCTTTATGTTCTTATATTATTATTACAATATGTAGAATTAAAATTAAGTTTTCTTTTTATTATATTTCATTTTATATTTTCATCAATTTTTATGGAGTTAGCATTAGCTGTTTAATTTTTCTTCTGTTAGCTACTTTTACAGTTACAGTGAAGCACCATTTATATGTTTCTCTTTTATACGTTGTGTAAATTGGTCCCTGCAAAGTCTTAATACACATTAATCTATACCTATTATACATTTTTTCATTTGTACGCTTTTTTCATACGGTCCCTTCAAAAACGTATAAACGGTGCTTCACTGTATATAATTCAGAAATAAAATATACATTAGTTGGTGCACAGTCATAAGAAATTCTTGTTTTTTCTGACCAACATTTAATAATTAATCAGGAACTTTTAATATGAATTAAATTAATAGTGTTGTGAGGTTCTGGGCTGTTGTGCTGTGGTCTGAGTGTTGTTACCACAAACGTTTCAACTGCATCTGCAGCAGTCATATTCAGTGTTTACGTGGTCGAAGCTTCCAGGAAAGCGACTTTTAATTCCTTCTTCCTTTGTGTTGAAATTGTTGAGATCCTAACAATTTCAATCCTGGTTAAACTGTAACAGCTAGCTATACTGCTGGCCACAAGAAATGCAACACCAAGAAGGATAGTAGTCAGAGTGAAATGAAATTTTCTACACGTGATGGCAACATTATTATCAGAAAGTGATTACAAAATGAAAGCAAAGTTATCATTTATTACTGGAAAAATCCCAAATGAATGGAGGTTTAAGTCTCCTGTCGAGCTACCTCTTGCGTAAACGTATGAGGAAATACAGTCAAATATTGAATCATATCAGTCTTGTAGGATAACCTACTACACAGGTACTAGAAATGTGCCACTAATTCCATCAAGCTCATAGCCTACGCAATTTACCTCCTCAAGTGATCCCAGATGTGCTCAATTTGTGACAAAGCAAGGTGTTGCGCTGACCATGGAAGTCCCCTCACACCTTTGCTGTGTGTGACCAAGCAGTGTCTTAACGTTGTTAAAACATGGCTTCTGGGAGCCCCATCATGAGTGACAACACATGTGACTGAAGAATAATATTAACGCACTGTTTTGCTATCATGTGGACCTCAGGGTGGCCTGTCACGTTGCTGAGGATCAATATTAGAAGTGACTATGTTTTGTATATGATTGCAACTTATAATGGCATCCCAGCTGTGGGTGGTGTATGCCGCTGAAAAGCAAAAGCATTATTTGGGAGTTCACAACGTTTTTTCCATAACATTACAAAAATGTTATTATTGCCAAATTTGATCTGGATTCGTCACTGAGATCAATCTGGATCCATTCAGTTGCAAACAAATCGCTTCGAACTTGAACCTACTCCAAGTGTATGCGACAGTGTGAATGAACTAATAAAGCCTGCTTTTCAGGAGCATACCACATCGACACCTGGAGTGATGTTATTGGGTGCTGTTGTGTGTGGAACAGGATCACCTCTAATATTGATTATGATTGATATTGATTATTGACATGATACATTTTTGTCATGCTTCAGTCACATGTGTTGGCACTCATTGGGACTCGTTTTCAACAGGGCAATGCCCGTGACGGAGCATTGCCCTGTTGAAAACGAGTTGAAAACATTGCCCCGCTGCTGTCACACACAGCAGCGGGGGGGGGGGGGGGCTTCCTCTTTCGCATTATCACCTTTTCTGACCTGCATGATGTCCTGATTTGTCACAAATTGAGAATATCTGGAATCACTTGAGACGGTAAATTAGACAATCTATGAGTTTGATTGAATTAGCTGTGCTTTACATTAACTGATAGGAATTGACCTAGGACATCATATCAGACTGCTATACCTCAATGTTCGACTGTATCATGTTGTACATTCATGCTAGAGTAGGCTCGACAGGGTACTTAAACCTCCATTCATTTGAGATTTTTCCAGTAATAAATGTTCATTTTATTTTCATTTTGTAATCAATGTTGCCATCAAGTGTAAAATTTTGTTTCATTCTGACTGCACTTTCTTGGTGTCGCATTTTATGTAGCCCACAGTGTATATAATAATACCAATAATGAAAGCCACTATTTAGTCAATATTGGCTTAAGATCGGCATGCAATAATGGCTCAAGAGTGTGATAGCAATATTGGCCAACATTGTTAAAATGTATCCCCTCCATGCTTCAGCCAATATTGTAAACCATTATTCAGTCAACAAAACGCCAATATTGGCTTTAGATTGTCATGCAATAATGGCACAAGATTGCAATAACAATATTGGCCAATATTGTCAAAATGTATCTACGAGCTTCAGCCAATATTGGGTGCAAATTGTACTCCAACATACAGCCAACGAAGTACAATATTGCGCCAAGATTCAATGCTACTTGGGTACCGTACTTTTTTCATTCTAAATACGAATGTTAATGAAATATAATGACACCTAAGAGTAATGTTCCATCTAAAGTTTGTCAAGACAGAAAGAAAAAGAGAGTTTCTGACTATTAAAGAAAAACTAAAGGTTTCCGATATGCTTGAACAACTAAAAAATGCGTCGATTGTCAATTAAATGCGATAATATTAGGTGTGAGTGAATCTTCAATATGTACAATTAAATGTCGAGATAAGGAAATTCGTAAAAGTTCGCTGAGCAAAATGCAAAAATTATGAAAATGAAAGCTCCTCGTTAAGAATTGAAAAAACCAAGAAGAGGGGTGTTGCCAAAAAAGGAAACGTTATAAAAGAACTAGCGAAGCAACTGTACTCAAAAATACCTTTAGAATAACGATTTGACCACGCAGCATAAATCAATCAACATCCTCATTTACTAAAGTTACAAATATCATTACTGAATCTACTGCACAGTATTATTATAGAATATCATTTTATTATTACTACATACGGTACTGGTTTATTTTATGTCTCTTTCCCGTTGATCACTAGTTTTGTGCATCGTAACATTATTTTATGCTGATTAAGACAGCTTTTTTAAAAATAGAAAGAAAAATTCAGTTCTTTATGTAAGAAATGGTAATGTATAGTTAAGGAATGGTTTAAAACAGTTTGAGGTGGTGTTAACAAATGTCTAAACTAATTTGGTATGTTTATAAAAAAAAAAATACGCATTCCCTTTTTCACAACGCGAAATTTCGACTTACACGAGGGGTCTTGGAACGCATCTCTCGCGTAAGTCGGGATTCGACTGTATTTCACTTTGCCTCATGTTTCCCTACTTCTCATTTCTGTGTTTTTTTTTAATTATTATTATTATTATTATTGAGAATGACAACATGTCTTTCATATAACCTAAAAATTATGACCTACTTTGGCCCAGCGTAAAAACTTGAAAATATCCGCCAGGGTGATTTAGAAAAGTAAAGAATAGCTAAAATTAAGACTCTAAACAGGAAAAACTCAAGAAAAAACCTGGAATTCTCGGCAACGGATAAAGAAAGAGATTGCAGACTCAATTCATCAGGGCTCACTTACATGGCTTTCAAGGCAAGTAAATAAGTAAAATAATTATCATAGTCGCAGTAATACTAAACATTTCATTACAGTCGACTCCCACTACAACGCGATTCGACTTACGCGAAAGGGCTATAACGCGAATTTTTCACGAGTAACGAATTTTTGAGCTGACGCGAATTCCTCGTCGACAATATGAATTTTTTTGGAAGGAAGTATCGGCTTTGTATTGGCTACTAAATATCGATTTCGTGAAACGTTATTACATCTCTTTATCATCACTGACAGCGAAAGTTCTCACACCAAACTAGTCTACGCATCGTTTTGTTAGTGCATCAAATAACCACCTCAGCAACTTTCATTTTTTTTTCATTCTAATTATTAAAGTTGATGAAATATAATGACTCCTTAGTGCGCTGTTTCCTCCAAAGTTTGAAAATGGGAAGAAAAAGAAAGTTTCTGCCAAAAGAAAAAAAAAAAAAAACGAAGATTCTTGATATGCTTGAACAACTTCAAAAAGTCGACGGTAGTACAACAATAAGTATGAGTGAATCTTCCATACGTACAATTAAAAGTCAAAACAAAAGGATATTCGTAAAAGTTCAGAACTTAGTTTTAATATTGAAGCTTGCAGAGTAGTGTCTAAGCCTAAGCAAAGCAAATATATCATGAAAATGGATGCTGCTCTTGTGCTGTGGATTAAAGAGATCAGGATGAGAGGCTGTTGCATAAATGGAAACGTTATAAAAGAAAGGGCGAAGCAAACCTATTTAAAAATGTATTAAAAAAGAATAACGATTTGATCATGGAGCATAAATCATCACCATCTTTATTTTTCAACTCTTGAATATTATTACTGTATCTATTGTACAGTACTGTTTTACGCAGCTTTTATTGTTACTACATAATGTGCGTGCCGTGTTGTTTTAAGCTATGTCTTTCCCTCCCATTGATCATTCATTTTGTGCGTCTTAAAGTATTTTATTCTGAATAACGGCTTTTTTGTATTTTTTAAAAACAGTAAAAATTCAGCTCTTTATGTAGGAAACTGTAATGTATAGATGCGAAATGCTTTAAAGTAGTTTAAGGGGTGTTTAACAATGTCTAAAAAAATTTGGCATGTTTCTAAAAAAAATGTATACGTACGTTTTTCTACAACGCGAAATCTCGACTTACGCAAGGAGTCTTGGAACGCATCCCTCGCGTAAGTCGGGACTCGACTACATTCTTTTCAAACCCAACCAAAAAAAAAAAAAAAAAAATCGATAAAAAAACGGATGCAAGACATTTGAACGGATGATCTATTATTTCAGCGGCAGATCATAAACACCCGATAACAAGCGGCCTATCATCGCGATTATAAGTCATCGTCATTGGACTAATAACACGCTCTCTGCAGTGTTGTTTATAGAAACATTTGGAAGTCCGCATCCGCAAACTGATTTATTAACCGCGTTCTGGAGCCTCGACTTCAGCGCTGGACGACGCTCTGTCCTTGCACTTTATAGCTTGAAACCGGAAGTCAGTCAAATTGCTTCCGGCTCAGACTGTGAACAAGTTTGTAGAGTGAAACGAAAAAAGCCGTAGCGAATTTAAAAGTGAAAATTAAATTCAATAATGAAATCTCAGACATATCTCCGGGGCAGGGCACTACCCTCCAGGAGGATGCTAACTGCCCCCCCCCCCCCCCGGAGAAAAATTCGTTTTGCCTTACCATGAGAAGTTTTCTTTTATCCTAAATGAAAAAAATGTGGAAATAATATAAAATTCTGAAATTTATCTGGAGAAGACTGAAACTTATCTCGAGAGGGGGGAGAGGGGCTGTCGGTCTCTGTGACCGCCATTTTGCCACTGTCAATGAACAGACCTTCTCTGTCATCAAACTGCGTAAAGCACTCCTCCCCCCCCCCCCCGGTAAAATTCAGGCAATTAATAATTAATGTTAGACGGTGAAAAAAACAAGAAGAAATCTTTCGTCTTTTTTTCCCCTCTTTTGTCTGTTGTCTCTTTATTGTTGTTGTGATAGGAATAGGGTGGCTGTACTATGGCATACTTATCTAGTGAGATCCTGTTGGTAGGCTTTGTCCTGTTGGTATGGTCCGGTTCGGTACCTTAGGACATGTACTCTGTGGGCACTCTTGCTACAATCTGGTAGGAAATCAAAAGTATTCCCGGATAACAATCGCTGTACGGAGAGGGAATGAATAGTCAGCTGATTTGAGTCATCTTTGGCGGACTGTAATGGAAGTACCTATGTTCGTTTCTCTTTTGTTCGAAGTTAAAATATTCAGAATGGGAAGTTTTTAATTCATTTCTTAGAGAGGGGTTCGTGCCCGACTCCTTAAATATGCCCTTTACCCTTACGAACTCTTAACATGCCCTGCCCCCTTAAATATACCCTTGACCCCCTCCCAAACTTTTAAAGTGCCCTCCCCCCACATCCCAGATCAAAAAATCTGAGAGAAACACTGATCCTTGTTACGCCTTGTAATAAGTTTAGTTTCAACTCAATATTGTTCGTCTCGTGTGTCGGCAACTCTGCTGCATTGTTAAAACAATAATCGTTTTGTTTTGATAAGTTTGTTTTGACAATTTAATTACATTAGTTTGCAATGCTTTGAGAGCAACTAAACTGGATATTCTGTTGATCCTAATTAGCTATGGAATTAAGTAATCTTTTGCGAGTATTTTAAAAGAGAGTTACAGATTTTTGGTTTTCAGTTTAATTTCAGTTAAAGCATGAGAAGGCATCATTTGGCGTCCGTGTAACAGTACTTGTAGCAAAAAATTTGGAAAAGCAAAGGGTACAGGACTCGTAGTATTAATTTTTTTGCAAATAGTGAAGTGAACAGGTATTATTTTGAAGAAAATTATTTGTTCAGAATTGCGTAGGATATTTTTTTTTTTTTTTTTTTTTGCTTTAATAATGGCTTATACATTATTATATTACAAAAGCGTCAAGTGCTTCGATCTGCTTTAACCCGTTTTTTTTCCAATAATATTGATAAGCCTTTAAAAAATGAGGACATTAGTAATACAAATAGTTGCGAAATGTTCACAGAACTTGAACTTCTTTTTGATGAATTAGTCGCCTTAAATGAAGACATTTTAAGGAAAGTGCTTGAAGATGAAAAAACCAAAGGTGATTTTGAAATTGAAAGTTGGACATATGATGACTATTTGATATTGAAATTTGAAACATGTTTCTTTATACATAAATCTTGAGAATGCGAAAGTAGGGTTCTAATCTTTCGCAACTTTCCCGGACTTGACACCGAATTACGGTACAGTTAGAAAAATGAAGCTGAGCACGTCAAATTGCTAGCCTAGGCAATAGTAACAATGATGTTACTCCCGGGCCGCCGCGTCGTGAAAAACGAAAAGCAGCTTCGCAACAACAGAGCGGATGCTTGTTTCTCAGCAGTGGCCTGACCTAAAGCCCTCGATCCAAGTGGCGACACGCTCCAGCGTCCGCCATTTTGTGTCGTTCCGCAACTTTCTCCCTATCTCAACAGTAGAAAAATACAGTTTCGCTCATTGAAAAGTATCTTTTTATCAACGAATGTTTACAGATTTTTAATCGTAACTTATGTAACTGATAATATACATACAAAAATGTTGAATTTTACCTTAGTAAAATATTTTTTTTAATTATTAAACCGAATATTAGTAAAAAGGTGTTTTGAAGAAATTTTCGACTATTTTTAAGAGTAATTTCTTTTTTTCCCCCATGTAGACCTTCTGAGTTACAAATTACTTGAAGTGTTTTAAATATGCGTTTTATTATTAGAAAGTTGATGTAGTAGAACCAGGGGCGGATACAGAAAAATCTCTCGGAGGGGACCCGGGAAATTGAATAGCACTTCCTCCTTCTCCTTGCCACATACGATGTTTCATAACAAAGTGTTCATTACTTTATTTTAAAATGTCTTATTTTAAATTTTTTTATGATCCCTTAAACTAATGATCCACTTCTAAGAACATACATATTATGTACCAAAATACTTTGAATGTGGACGTAAAACATCTTTAACGTTTCAAGCCAATTAAATACTAAACCGTAATAATGTTACCGAAATGCTATACAATTAGCGGTTTTAATTTTAGGAACAATGTCGTAATGATTATAACACGAGGGCAAGGTTATTCAATAAAAAAATATACCCATACCTCATTTTTAATATTATTTTATAGTATTTTAACTATAAAATATTATTTAATTAAGAAAAGCTTAGCTATTAAACATATAAGTTTCACTGAAAAATTCAGGGCAATTTCTGTGTGGATTTCGAAGAGGTTGCTGATTGTTCTTGAAGCCATGATACAGTTGAGATAACATATTCATATTACATGCCGCCTCCATTAATATCATGGCTTTCTCAAGAAACTACGATATGATTTCTTTCATTTTGCATTTTTTATAAGCTGAAAAAGAAAAAGCTATTCTTTCGCAAATAGCTTCCTGGATCAAAATAATTCTTTTAGGCACGCCTGCACATTTTTTGAAGAATGTTAGTTATTGATTCCATCAAAGAAAAATTAATGGACGAATCGCGACCCTTGTTCCCTTATGTCCCCTTGTCCCCTGTATTACGTTCCCTTGAATTCAAAACCAGCGAGTTAAATGTATAAATGTATTCTGCCACTCTAGGACTCCAGTATGACTTCATTAGCAAATAAAAATGCTATTATTCAAAATATGCTCTATGTGTGTTTTGTTCAATTAACTATATAAAAAAAATGCAATGGAGAAGTCAATTAAAAAATAGTGAATAAAATAGTTCAATAAATTCATCCTTTTGGGAGGAGGGGCATGGGCCTCCTGCCCCCCCCTTAAATCCACTATTTAGTAGAACAGTAGTGAGCTAAATTAATTATGTCATAAATTATTTGTGGGCAACAGTTTGAACTTCTTCATGCAAAGCAGTATCATTTATATTGCTAATGTGTGCAGTTTTCTTACGGAAAATTATTCACTTCTAAAAAATTGCAAAATTTCTTTTTGTTTTAACTAATAAGGTCAGCAGGACTCTCACATGGTTTTTTTTTTTTTACATTTTATCAACACTTTCTTGTTTCTCATGACGATTTTACATTAAAAAATGCCTTTCATTTAAACCTGATATTTAAGGATACTACTAGTTCTTAAAAATTCAACGAACTGATAATAAAATGTAACCAGTTTTAAATCAATATTAAAAAAATAATAATAATTGAATTTTTTGATACCAATAGGAATTCAAATAAAAGAGTGCAGATTACATCTGCACTCTTTGCATCTTCTTTTTCACACTACGAACTGTTATAAATAGTAATAATGAATTTATAAATTAACAGATACTGGGATAAATCATATATATATATATATTTTATTAAAAAGGTTTTCACATCAAAATAAAAATTAAACGAAAACAGATTTTTTTTCCGGGCAAAAAAAAAAAAAAAAAATCTTTACGTAATTATATAACTTGACTTGAGTTACATGTTACTATAATCTCAAAGAAGTTTAGTTTTTTTAATGAATAATTTCATACTTTTAATATCTTAATTTTTATGCGCAAAATAGATAAATAATTAACTTGGCAACACACTGAAACTCATGGTTATGACACAATTAAAAGCAAAACGACGTGTTCTTAAAATAATTTTGCTACAGTTATTGAGACATTTTGAAACTAACTAAACAATAGAAAAATTACATTAAAAATAAATAAAAGAATATTTATATTTAAATTTTGACGGCTTTGTTATCTTAAACTCAGAAAAATCAATTTTAAAAATAGGGCAACTATTTTACTACTGCTAGCAATTTATTAGGTGCCGTTACATAGTTGAGTTTCACAATATTTGAAAGAACTATTTATGATGATTTTAGTGAATGTCCCTATTATCCCATGAAAATTAACAAACCATCAGCCAGTTTCATGAAAAGTAAAAAATATTATTTCAACAAGAGTTTCAAAAAGTTGAAAAGTCTGAAATTGCACAGCAGTATTGATAAAAACATTTAAAATACATAAATAATCTTTCAATGTACTTCGATATAGTAATTTTGAACTGTTAGAACATCTTAATGCACTACACCAAGGTATCTTCACATTAAATATAGCGTTTGATGAAAAATACGAATAGCAAAGAGAAAATATCTAGTCTTCCGCACAATGAAATCACACAGGCAACGACACAAAATGGCGGACTGAACCCTTGTGACTGCCCGCCTCCAATCGCAGTCGAAAGCGGCGCGCAGTGCATGGATCAAAGTGTGTCGCCACAGCCTGACCGATATGAGTTTGAGTAGTTTCAAAGGGCAATGCAACGTTGTTGGGGGTCTATGCAACGCTTATGAGACTTTCCGCTTGTCATTGGTAATTCTTTTTAGTAACGTATTTATTAGTTTTCATTTCTTTTACAAAACTCGGTGTCCATGACTGAACTAGTCCCAGTTTAGTTCTAATACAGGTTAGCATAAAGGAATATCCCGGTTTTAAACATTTATATTTCATAAACTATTACACTTAGCACTATAAATGATACGTAAAAATAAAGATAGACTGTGAAAGATTTTTTTTAACGCACGTAACTACTTAAACGTGCACGTTCCGCGCTAGCGTAGCCAGAAATTCCTTCTGGGGGGAGGGGTTTTTTGTTCACAACAGTCCTTAAACGTGTATTAACTACTGTATTACTATTGGCAACAATGTTAAAACTAAGACCTCGCGGAGGGGGGGGGAGGGGTTCGCTGCGCCACTAAAGTTCCAAAAAGCTGAATTGGCCGTGCATTTGATGATGATTTACCCTTTATGCGTTGGCCAGCCAGATCCCCCAAACTTAACTCTATGTGATTTTGTTAACGAGGTTTCGTCAAAGACTGGTTTTGCACCACCATACATTGCATTGTATACAACATTGCAAGCCAAAAACCTAACCTTGCGCCAAAAAACCTACTCAAACCAACCAACATTGCAAGAGCTGAAAGATCGCATCTGTGTAAGCATTACAAAAAATTGACAGTGAAACACTACAAAATGTATATTATAGAATGTGGGTCGCGTTACGAAAGGTGCACGCATCGAACATTTGTGAGTGAAAAAAAACTTTCACAGTTTATCTTTATTTTTCACCGACTTCAAAAAGGAGGGGGTAATGCAGTGATTAAAATGTGCTTAGCTGTCACAGTGCTAAGGTTAGGTTTGCCTCAACTATATATATATATATATATATATATATATATATATATATATATATATATATATATATATATATATATATATATATATATATATATATATATATATATATATATATAGTAGTATTTTTATCGTTATCATCTATGCCAATCACAGATGATTTGAGCTAAGTAAGGAGACATAGGATTGCATCACAAGCAACTTATATGCTGTGAAATATAAATTAGTTACGGAAAACGTAATATTTAAATGGTTATAATTAAATTAACACACAAATGAATTCCAGGAACAGAGATAAATTTTTAGTGCCAATAGCTTAAAGTTTAAGGCGCGTTCATAGTTTTTTTTTTTTTTTTTTTTTTAGTATGTAGCATTTTTATGAAAAAAAATAAGGTGAAGTTTCGTGACGGAAACTTACTATTTCTGAAACACATTTACACTTAAAATAATGAAATAAAAAAAATTGAAAAAAAAAAAAAAAAGAACCGACTTCAAAATTGCTCTAAAAAGTGAAAAATAATATTCTTTTTGAAACACCATCGATGATACTTTTAAACGTAATTTTTGAAGTTGGCGCAAAAACGATAGAAAAAATCATTCACAGCCATAACTCAACTACAACTATAAATTTAACTAGGCTCAGTTTCTTCACTACTACATGCATTATGCATTGATGACAGCATATGTGAGTAACGATATAAATGTTTCATTCCTAGCTTTGGATGATTTTCTGAAAAAAATATGAACGAAGCATGGTTACACTGGATTTTACTTTTTGCCTTTGCGCCAACTTCAAAAATTATGTTTAAAATTGTTATCGATGGTGTTTCAAGAATAAAATTATTTTTCACTTTTTAGAGCAATTTTGAAGTCGGTTCTGTTTATTTATTTATTTATTTTAACCGGGATATTCTTTTATACTAACCCTGTATTTAAAAGGTGCAGAGAAATATTTCGCACCCTGTAATACGCCAAGACTTACGTTATTGAAATAGATCATTACATGCCATCATATTTTTCTGGAAAACGGGAGAGTTGGGGAAAAATTAAACCTCCACCATCGGATTCAGTGCCCTCGATGTACATAAGAACTACTGTTTTGTAGTTCGTTAATGTTACAAGTGATCTGAATTGAAATGTAATGGCTTTTCTTTCGTTAATTTTTATTTTGTGGAATACAGTAAACGATAAACATTATTTTGAAATTTTTTTTTTCACTGAAAATAAAAATTGTCTTTTAAATGATTGTCTGTTAATGGCTCGCCGAGATCTTTTTACCATCTGTTTAAACACACTTAGAGGTAGGTACTTGTGCATAAAATTTGGTTGAAATTGAAGAGGGCCCATTGTGAGTAATTTTCTTTTCAAGTTACTCCGCTTTCGAGTCAGAAAACCATAAGTAAACGCTCAAAACAAAAATGTAGAAGAGTTACACAAGTTAAACCCAATTTAAATTGAAGCTTACATCATTCCGAACAAAATTTTTGAAATATAAAGCTCTGTGACAATATTTTAGGAAGTTGAGCCATTTATACCCGACTATGTAGTATTCAAAATGGCGGTAGAAAAATCATCTTGGCATAAAGGCTCATAACTTTTCAGTCCCTTCACCAATCTCAATATAATTTATCTTACTACTATTATATATGCGAAAGTTTGTCTGTATGGATGTATGGATGTATGGATGGATGTATGGATGTTTGTTACTCTTTCACGCAAAAACTACTGAACGGATTTTCATAAAACTTTACAATAATATAGCTTATGCATCAAAATAACACATAGGGTAGTTTTCGCCGCGTTATGGGGGGCAAAACCCCCTTAGGGGGCAATAAAACACAATTTTTGTATAAATTCTCTAATATTGGGATGAAAAAATACTTGCACATATTTACATTATATATCCATCGAAAGCTCTGATTTTTCTGCTGAAGATGGCACCTGTTCGAAATTTCTAAGTAGAATAAAAAACGAGTTATGAGCTTTTTAGTTCCATGTTCGAAGGCTTTCCTCAACTCAATACAGTATTTAGTGTATCATCTCAACTCCCTGTCGATAGCGGCAATTGTTGTATTGTTGACTATCTTTGCTTTTCGTGACTGTTCAAGGCTTTTCTCAAGTCAAATCTTGAAGACAGATTTTTGCACAAGATTGGCAAATAATACATGATTTGGCTGATCATTTTCCACTTAAACGGAACTTTACTGTAATTAATGGTTTTTATTATTATTTATGCTGATTGAACGCTTACTCATTATCCAATCAACCAGCAGATCGCCAAAATTTTTGCAGAAAGATTTTCGTAGCTGATGCATTTGGCAGTTTTTTCAACGTCGTTGTTTTTGAAGCCGAAGACTACGTCATAATGATTCTCAGCTTTCACCATGTGAACAAAATATCGCCAATCAAAGAATTTTCAAAAGACTTTTTTTACTGTGTTAAATAATCCAGCAACTAATTAGGCAAATCCATAAACAGCACAAAAACTTCCATTAATTTTCCTTTTTGCACAATTTCAAACAATCACCAGATTTTACAACTTATTTTTTAAACATTTCGGATGAAACTGTTTAGCGCCATTTTATGGTGACCAAAAGTATCTCAGAATCTGGCGACGATATCTCTGTAACGAAAATTAATATCATATCGTTTTACAAAGTAAGGAAAGAAGGGGGGAGAATCATCGAAGGTACCCCAAAACGACTCTCGCAAATTCGGTAAAATCGCACCAAGAGCCCACAATGATTGAAATTTCCCAAAATAGCTAAAGCAAGTATAAGGGGATTACGAGCTCAGCTACTTTTTTTAATCACTTCGTACTTCATTAGCCATACAGAGAAGGTTTTAGACTCCATGTTAAAAAAAGTATCAACAGATTCATCTTTTTAAACATGAGAAGATTAATTTCATGTTTTGGAAATTTGTATATGCTTAAATATAGTGCTTTCGTTTCTAAATCAATACTATTTTGTTCTTTATACTTATTGCTATTTTAGTTTTATGGGTAAGGAAGAAACTCGATTTTTAATCACGTCAAAAAGATGTGTTTTAAATTCTTTTACTTAAAACAGAAAACAAAAGCAAGTAACGATTTTTTCTCTTAATTATTACTGACCCAGGCAACGCCGGGTATTTTCGCTAGTACTTTCATAATCAACATCATAAACTCTACAGGTACAGTAAATATGATTAAAACTGGAGATGGTGGCTGGCATTTTTGAAAATTTTTGGATGATTTGACGTGAAATTTACCATGTTTTTTTTTTCTGGAAAACAAGTCCGTACCTTCCCTTTGTTAGTATTTCAAAAAATATGAGGACTTTTTGATAAACTTCAAAATATGTTTTGCTTATTCATTGAGGTAACGAACGTTAAAATGTGTCCAACTTGAGTGGAAAGCCGATTGCTACTTGGCTTAATAGTTTCAAAATTTGGCACAGGTCATTATGTTTTAATCAAGGCTTCACTTGATACATTTCACTCTTATTCGGAGTCCTCCCTCCACATTTTCTTTTTTCCTTTCTCTTCCCTTTTTTTTTTGTTGAGCAATCACGATTGCTTATTGTTCTCACTTGATTGTTTTGATGTGCTATCATTTTATTTTCCCGCCAGCACCCTCTGCAGCATCACCGTCGACCGGCTCCTCACGATGCTGCTCCTATAGCGAAAACCGTCTCCAGGTTGCATCCATATGCTACACACACGCGCGCACACACACGCACACACACAAATACATATACCTACACACAAACACATACACACACACAAAACAAACACATACAAACACACGCATACATACAGACACATACAAACACACGCATACATACAGACACATACACATACATACAGACACCTACACACACACTTACACAGAACTACCCACACACTCATGCCTACACACAACTACCCACACACTCATGCTCATCTACACAGACACAAACACATATGCCTACACACACATACACATTCCCGACCACACACAAACACTCATACACACAACTACCCGCACACTCATACCTACACACAGACACAAACACACATGCCTACACACACATACACATACCCCCTACACACAAACACACCGCCCCCCACACACATATAAACACACATGCCTACATACACACACACACACACTCGTGATTGCAAAAAACCTTAATTTGAATTCAAGAGGTCAAAATTCAAATTATTTTTTTTTTTATTTGCGTCAGTGTCCCAGGCCCCTAATTTCTGACTAGGCTGACATGGCCCCTCGTCGGGCCTGCACTTACTAATACTATATTTATTCCAATGAGGCTCCTCAAGTTCTCTTCGTGGAGTACCTTTTAAATTTTGCAAGCGGTGTGTGTATAAATTGCTTGATTTTTGCATTTTGCCGATTGCCAGCAATAGTGAGGTGGACTATATTTTGAAAAGTTCCTTTCTACTCTGCAGGCACTACGAGAAGCCCATGAAGATGCTCGAACTGGCGCACTACGTGCACGCGCTGATAGCCACTTGCCACAATCCGAGGGACTTCCACGGCGTGAACGTGCTGAAGATGCTCAAGAAGGCGATGGCTGACCGGCAGGCCAGGGGACTCTTCGTGAGTCCCGTCGCATACGTGGCCCTCTGCAACGCCAACGAATTTTCAGACTCCTACATCCGAAAGATGAAGAATATGGCCTACCGGAGGAGCGAAGAACAACGATGGTTGGGTAAGGAAGGATTCCCTCTTTTTGAGCACTCACGATTAGTTATTGTTTCCACTTAACTATAGTTGATGTTCCTTTGACTTGATTTTCCTATGCTTATATTGAAAATTCTTCTGGTCCACGGTCCTCCGCGAGCACGTCCTACCTCCTTTGCCTGTGTGATGATATTTTGATGGTTGAAATTTTAACCTTAACACAGTGGATTAATCCTAAACTCCAGTAGATAGAGTTAATTGTTTTGGTTTCTTCGTTTTCTTAAAATGAAAGTCTTACTAGTAAAACAGTTAAGTTACCGGGTCGAGTTCAGCGTTGTCACAATAAAGCCTTTCTCTGCATGTTAAACATTACCAAAACATATTATCAAACTATCATGCCATGGCGCGAGTTTCATTGTTGAAAATTGTTGAAACACGCGGGTTACTCGATCATCGGCAATTATTTATATGAGTATTTTTTCTCTTATTTTTCGGCATAAAACTAGAGCACAGGACTTACTCCTATGAGCCCGTATGAAAAACATTTTCACGTTGCAAAAAAAAAAAAAAAAACGAGCTGATGTGTGCCTCACATGACTTCCTTTTACTCCATTTTAATGTCATTTTCCCATTATTGGCAATTTTAATGTGATTCAATAGTTTAATCTCTAAATATTAAAAACGATGGCCAAATTAAAACCAGATAAAAAAAAATCGCCAAATTTTCCGCCAAGTTGGCGACAAAACTTGGCGACCAAAAGACTGGCGATATATCGCCAAGTGTCCGCCAAATTGTAACACCACTTAAGTTTGCATTGATATTAACAATAATTTCCCCCCAAAAAGGTGCAAAAGACCCCCTTAGGAACATCCGAAAGCAACCAAAAGGGGAGGTGCACAACTAGACCCCACTACGAGTCTATGTACCAAATTTCAACTTTCTAGGACATACCATTTTTGAGTTATGCGAGATACATACGCACATACGCACATACGCACATACGCACATACACACATACGCACATACATACAGACGTCACGAGAAAAGTCGTTGTAATTACCTCGGTGATGGTCAAAATGGATATTTCGCGTGTCTATACATTCTTAGGCACTTTTCCGCATGTGGTCGAATCGAAAAAAAAACTCAACATTCATTTGGGGGTGAGCAAAATGGAAATTAAGGGCGATTTTTGAGTGAAAATTTTTTCGCGAATACAATACTTCCTTTTTTGTAAAAGGAAGTAAAAAGGAAGCATCGCATTTTGCATAGTTTGGGTCGCCTCGCCGATCTTCGGTAGAATCTTCCCGTATTATTCAACTTAATCTTACTAATCTTACTAATATTATATATGCGAAAGTTTGTCTGTATGGATGTATGGATGGATGTTTGTTACTCTTTCACGCAAAAACTACTGAACGGATTTTGATGAAACTTTACAATAATATAGCTTATGCATCAGAATAACACATAGGGTAGTTTTCGTCCCGTTATGGGGGGCAAAACCCCCTTAGGGGGGCAATAAAACACAATTTTTGTATAAATTCTCCAACATTGGGATGAAAAAATACTTGCACATATTTACATTATATGTCCATCGAAAGCTCTGATTTTTCTGCTGAAGATGGCACCTGTTTGAAATTTCTAAGTAGAATAAAAAACGAGTTATGAGCTTTTTAGATCCATGTTCGAAGGCTTTCCTCAACTCAATACAGTATTTAGTATATCATCTCAACTCCCTGTCGATAGCGACAATTGTTGTATTGTTGACTTTCTTTGCTTTTCGTGATTGTTCAAGGCTTTTCTCAAGTCAAATCTTGAAGTAAGATTTTTGCACAAAATTGGCAAATAATACATGATTTGGCTGATGATTTTCCATTTAAACGGAACTTTAATGAAATTAATGGTTTTTATTATTATTTATGCTGATTTAACACTTACTCATTATCCAAACAACCAGCAGATCGCCAAAATTTTTGCAGAAAGATTTCCGTAGCTGATGCATTTGGCAGTTTTTTCAACGTTGCTGTTTTTGAAGCCGAAGACTACGTCATAATGTTTCTCAGCTTTCACCATGTAAACAAAATATCGCCAATCAAAGAATTTTCAAAAGACTTTTTTTACCGTGTTAAATAATCCAGCAACTAAATTAGGCAAATCCATAAACAGCACAAAAACTTCCATTAATTTTCCTTTTTGCACACTTTCAAACGATCACCAAATTTTATTACTTATTTTGGTAACATTTCGGATGAAACTGTTTAGCGCCATTTTATGGTGACCAAAAATATCTCAGCATCTGGCGGCGATATCTCTGTAACGAAAATTAATATCATATCGTTTTACAAAGTATGGAAAGAATGGGGGAGCATCATCGAAGGTACCCCGAAACGACTTTCGCAAATTCGGTAAAATCGCACCAAGAACCACAATGATTGAAATTTCCCGAAATAACTAAAGCAAGTATAAGGGGATTACGAGCGCAGCTACTTTTTTTTAATCACTTCGTACTTCATTAGCCATACAGAGAAGGTTTTAGACTCCATGTTAAAAAAAAAGTATCAACAGATAAATCTTTTTAAACATGAGAAGATTAATTTCATGTTTTTTAAATTTGTATATGCTTAAATATAGTGCTTTCGTTTCTAAATCAATACTACTTTGTTCTTTATACTTATTGCTATTTTAGTTTTATGGGTAAGGAAGAAGCTCGATTTTTAAATCACGCCAAAAAGATGTGTTTTAAATTCTTTCACTTAAAGCAGAAAACAAAAGCAAGTAACGATTTTTTCTAATAATTATTAATGACCCAGGCAACGCCGGGTATTTTTGCTAGTATTATATATGCGAAAGTTTGTCTGTATGGATGTATGGATGTATGGATGTTTGTTACTCTTTCACGCAAAAACTACTGAACGGATTTTGATGAAACTTTACAATAATATAGCTTATGCATCAGAATAACACATAGGGTAGTTTTCGTCCCGTTATGGGGGCAAAACCCCCTTAGGGGGGCAATAAAACACAATTTTTGTATAAATTCTCTAATATTGGGATGAAAAAATACTTGCACATATTTACATTATATGTCCATCGAAAGCTCTGATTTTTCTGCTGAAGATGGCACCTGTTCTTAGTAGAATAAAAAACGAGTTATGAGCTTTTTAGATCCATGTTCGAAGGCTTTCCTCAACTCAATACAGTATTTAGTGTATCATCTCAACTCCCTGTCGATAGCGACAATTGTAGTATTGTTGACTTTCTTTGCTTTTCGTGATTGTTCAAGGCTTTTCTCAAGTCAAATCTTGAAGTAAGATTTTTGCACAAAATTGGCAAATAAGACATGACTTGGCTGATGATTTTCCATTTAAATGGAACTTTAATGTCATTAATGGTTTTTATTATTATTTATGCTGATTGAACACTTACTCATTATCCAAACAACCAGCAGATCGCCAAAATTTTTGCAGAAAGATTTCCGTAGCTGATGCATTTGGCAGTTTTTTCAACGTTGCTGTTTTTGAAGCCGAAGACTACAGTGTAAAAAAATTCCGAAACGTTACTGGATATTTTCGTGTTACGTTTCGTGATTTCAATGGTTTTTATCCACTTCCTGGAAAAAACAAGTATCATTTTCAAAAAGTTTCCTGAATTGCTACAAGTCACACGAATGCAGACTTTTCACCGTAGTGAAAATATTTTTAGCTCCCAGTTTAAAGAAAAACTGAACTTATTTATAAAGTGCATCGGCTTCAGTTCAGGCACGGCCCGTCCATGCTAACTAAGCTCCCACAGGGAGCGAATAAGTATGGACTACGTTGCTTTGCAAGAATTGCAGGCGAGTAAAATTTTCATTACTTGCCAGCAATTCTTGCTAAGCTTTGGCCAAGTTTGCAATGATGCTTTTGGAACTTCCTTGATGAATCAGGAAGATGCCGAGTTTATTATATTATACCTTCTTAAGTTTACTCGAATTTTTCAGAGACACGACTGGCTTTTAACGGGAATATTTCGGAATATTTTAGGAAGTTTCTCGGATAATTTCAGGATGGTTACTGAATTTCAACGAAAAACATTCCTGGATTTTGCAAGATATGTTACTGGCAGAAATTGGGCACATCAGCTGCCCATTATTTCCCAGGAACGTTCCTGAATCGTGTTTACAGTGTACGTCATAATGATTCTCAGCTTTCACCATGTAAACAAAATATCGCCAATCAAAGAATTTTCAAAAGACTTTTTTTACTGTGTTAAATAATCCAGCAACTAAATTAGGCAAATCCATAAACAGCACAAAAACTTCCATTAATTTTCCTTTTTGCACAATTTCAAACAATCGCCAAATTTATTACTTATTTTGGTAACATTTCGGATGAAACTGTTTAGCGCCATTTTATGGTGACCAAAAATATCTCAGCATCTGGCGACAATATCTCTGTAACGAAAATTAATATCATATCGTTTTACAAAATAAGGAAAGAATGGGGGAGCATCATCGAAGGTACCCCGAAACGACTTTCGCAAATTCGGTAAAATCGCACCAAGAGCCACAATGATTGAAATTTCCCGAAATAACTAAAGCAAGTATAAGGGGATTACGAGCGCAGCTACTTTTTTTTAATCACTTCGTTCTTCATTAGCCATACAGCGAAGGTTTTAGACTCCATGTTAAAAAAAAGTATCAACAGATTAATCTTTTTAAACATGAGAAGATTAATTTCATGTTTTTTTAAATTTGTATATGCTTAAATATAGTGCTTTCGTTTCTAAATCAATACTACTTTGTTCTTTATACTTATTGCTATTTTAGTTTTATGGGTAAGGAAGAAACTCGATTTTTAATCACGTCAAACAGATGTGTTTTAAATTCTTTCACTTAAAGCAGAAAACAAAAGCAAGTAACGATTTTTCCTAATAATTATTACTGACCCAGGCAACGCCGGGTATTTTTGCTAGTTTACATATATAATTAAGATTAAAAATGATCTTAAGTATGCTTATATTGTAGCATTAATAAATATTTATGTTTCTGGGGATCCACTAGCTCCATTGCTAATCACGTCTTGATATAGTGAAAAATAATGGGGCAGTGCAATGATCAGACAAATAATAAGACTCTTGTTATTACTTTACGATCGATATCATCGATGTGTTAATTTTGAGCATCAATGTTTTGAAACATCGCTGTTTTTTCATCGATGTCGCACCACTAATTTCAAGGCTACAATGAAACCGCTTTAGGAATTGGAATCGATTGTGGCCATTTTGAATCAAACATCTCGACAATAGAACAATAGCAGTTTGACTTTTTTTGAGCAATCACGATTGCTTATTGCTTTTATTTGACCGTTTTTGGGGTCCGTGACTTTTTCAACTTGGACCAGAAGCCTTTGCAGCACCACCGCTCACCGTCCTCTGCTGGCGGCGCGGCTGCTCCGGTTTTGAGCTATCCGCTTCTCCTGATCGGAGGCGTCCATGTCCTACACACACGCACGTTCACACACATACACACACACGACTTCACACACATAAAGTCACACGACTTCACACACATACACTCACACACGTCTACGTGCATACACACAGGTCTACGCACACACACAACTATGCACAAGTAACTTTCCAGGAGGAGAGGCAGACTTGGGGGGGGGGGGGACAGGAGCCGTTTCTAGGAACAATAACTCCAATGAGTAGGGTCCTGTCTCAGTTTGTGATTGCGAAAAACATAATTTGAATTCAAAATTTCAGAATTCAAATACATTTTCCTTTTTTTTTTTTTTTTAATTTTTTTTACGGATTTTATAAATATAATGACTATTCATGCCCCCACTAGATGGCGCTGATGCTTAAAGGGGCTTGTCAATTTATGACTTTTCTGTGTTAAACCGATGATGTGTTATGATCATGTTAAACCGATGCAACTATGATCTGCTCATGCATCTACCAATGAATGTCAACGTTTCAAAATTCGTTTATGATTGATTGGACGTCGACCATTTTGACGACAAGAGGCTATGAACGGAACCCCAGCATCCAAAAATCAATGGCAACATTAATGATAACAGGGGTTCCCTGAAGCGCCCTCTTTGTTGCCATGAGTTTCAGTGGTTAACACGGCCTATGAGAATTAAGCGCAACTATGGACTATTACTAAATTCATCTCATGACTGAGTCGCGCGGATAAGTTAACGAACTCTGTTTCTAAATGTTACACTGTTTTGGATATTTTTAGCGGTCTTTTCGCGAAATTGTGTTGCACTTAAATAGAATTACCGACTGAGATGTACACTTGTGATGAAATTTTCTTAGCTCCGTGGATTGGTGCTGCGGTTTTCATTAGTAAGTTGTCAAAAAATACCTATGTCACCTGCTTGTCGAGAATACGACTTTTACTCACTTTGCATTTTGAACGTAATTAAATTTACAATTAAAACGTTTGTTATGATTTCAGGTTTCGTGGCTGTGCTTTTAAGGAGAAAAGCGTTAGAAAAGGTTAGTTTTAACTTTGATGGGAAATTTAAATGTCTTGTGTATCCGGTTGTATTACGCGGTTGGCGATAGATCTGTAACTTTGGCGAACACAGACAATTCCCATTTAAACTTTCATCATGTTCGCTGCATAGTATGAAATATAAATGAAGATGCTAGTAATTTATTTTTTTGTAAAACTTTGCAGTTTACATATTTTTGGTTCCGTTTTCCAAGCAATTCAGTAAGAATTAAAGCATGTCGTACAATTCTTTTGGTGGCTCGGGAAACTTATGATTTACCATGGTCGCACTTGATTTGCTAAGCTTATAAAGCGTACATAGGGTAGTCATGCACCCCTTACAGGAATGTGTCGTATTCCGTCACGAATTACTATTTGTCCCATTTTCTGGGGATATTTCGATAATTGGGAACCTGGCATGGTCGACTTATTTTTGGCGTAAATAATTTTATTTTGGTAACCCTGCTGATTTATAGTAACCCTATGTGAATAGATGTTTCCGTTCAACGAAAATACCTCTCGCGCAGGAGCAGAAGCCAAAACTTGACGCCAATGAAGAAAGATCGCCAGATTCCCAATCATCGAAATATCCCCCATTTTCTCCTTATAAGGCTGCGCAGTTCCAGTTCTGGGCATTTTTAAGGCAAGCGTGTCCCCCATGTATTGACTTTAGAAGAGTTATAGTAACGTAGTCGTTGCTTGTGATCCAACTCTGAAAAGTAACGTAATCGTGGCGAGTTTTCAGAAATCTTGACGTTGCAGCCATTCAACAAGTTCCAATAAAATTTCAAAATTCCGCTAAATAAATAAATTAAGCTACAAAAAGCATTAGGGGAATCTTATTAAAATTTGAAAAAAACCGCCTACTGCATAATTTATTTTAATTTTGCAAGAGACCACGTTACCATTACCCCGCTTTCAGTTTTGTTTTTCTGCCTCTGTTTAAGTAAAAGCTTTCAGCAGTTCAGCTTAAGCATAAAAATACCCATACTCTTCTTGGGTACTAATTCGTTTCGAATATTACTATTCATGACACTTAAACACTTGTTAACTTTTAAAATTGGCGAAAGCAGAAAAATTCTTTTCGCCGCCGCCGTGTTTGCTTTTCAAGTTTAAATTTTCATTTTAATGGAACTTTTGTTGTTTTTTAATGACTTGATGTATTTTTTTTGGTCAATTATCTTCCATTTTGATGAAGCTTTTAATGCTTCCCTACCTCTTCTGTTTTTCGTGCGACGGCGTATGAAATATAAATGTTTATATTTGCTTAAATCTATTTTGTTTTATTTAGTTGGCAAATTATTTTTATGTAACTCTCCAAATTATTTCAGTGCTCTTTTTTTATTTGGAAGATTATTTTACTTTTTAACGGTGGTACTCAATAAAGTAGCAGATTTTTTATTTTTTTTTTAATGGATTTTTTTTTTTCATTTTGTTTAAAGGCTTGCTTTGTTTAAAAGTTCATTGCAAATAAAAACAATAATAGTTCACCAAATAAGCAGCTTCCATGCAGTTTTGACCAAACATGTCTACAATGATGACAATGAATATAACCGCCAACAGAGGCGTAGCGTGACCAAACATTTGGAGGGGGGGTACCAGGGCTTTTGCCAAGAAAGGTGTTGCCCCCCCCCCCCCCGTTTTTCAGAAATCGGGTCACCAATTTCGTGATTAAAAAATAAAAACACACACACACAAAGGAAATTTTTACGATCTTAAGAAAAGGGAATAGAAATACTTAATGAACAAATAGAATAGAGGTTTCAAAAAGGTTTTTTTTTTTTTTCGGCGAAAGTAAATGCAATCTTCGAATATTATTTAAGAACATCCAAAGTTCTGCATTATGATTTACCTAACTGAAGGCTGCTGAAACAAACGTTTCGAACATTTTTTTAACAAAAATTTTCAGTCAAATAAAAAATGAATTGGTGAATAAACATAACTTCATAGGAGCCACTGACATAATTACTTTTCTATCTTTTTTAACACGCTTTTATTAGTTTCACCTGTATGTATGTATGTATGTATCTTGTAACGGAATCTTGCAGCTCAAATTTCGCCCACTTCCTGCGATCGGATTCTTTTGAAATTTGGCACGCGACCTCAGACCCGATGACAATGCAATATTCTACAATCAAATTAATTAACTCTTAATTGTTATTTTCTTCCAATTTTAATCAATATTTTGGCATAAACCAAACAATGCGAAAAAGGAAAAATTTAAAAAAATACATTAAAAAATGCTCGCAAAAATTATTTAAAAATGTCTACAAAAACCTTTAAATTTTCTTCATCAGACAAAATTTGTTCCAATGTTCCAAGGTAATTAGAACATGAAATATAATTGTTTTTAACTAATTTCATGCCAAAATTTAGGTCGTTACTTGCATTTGTTTTCTGTTTTAAGTGAAAGAACTTAAAACACACCTTTTTGACGTGACTTAAAATCTAGCTTCTTCCTTACTCATAAAACTAAAGTAGCAGTAAGTAAAAAGAGCAAAATAGTATTCATTTAGAAACGAAAACACGAAATTTAAGCGTATACAAATTTGAAGAATTTCCGAAATATGAATTAAAAAGATTTATCAGTTAATACTTATTTTTTTTTTACATTGAGTCTTACCTTCTCTGTATGTCTATTGAAGAACGAACTGTTTAAAAAAATGTAGCCGCGCGCCCGTGATCCCCTTAAACTTGCTTTAGTTATTTTGGAAAGTCTTAATTATTGTGGGTTCTAGGTGCGATTTAAAATATTACCGAATTTGCGGGAATCGTTTTGGGATACCTTGGATAATGCTCCCCCTCCTTACTTTGTAAAACGGTATGTTGCTAATTTTTGTTAAAGAGATATTGTCGCCATATGCTAAGATACTTTTGGTCACCATAAAATGGCGCTAAACAATTTCATCCGTAATATTTCCAAAATAAGTAGTAAAATTTGGCGATGGTTTGAATTTGTGCACAAAGTCACATTAATGGAAGTTTTTGTGCTGTTTATGGATTTGCCTAATTTATTTGCTGGATTATTTTACAGTAAAAAAAGTTTTTAAAGATTCTTTGATTGACGATATTTTGTTTACATGGTGAAAGCTGACAAACATTATTACGTAGTCTTTGACTTCAAAAACCGTGACAGTTGAAAAAAACTGCCAAATGCATCCGCTACTGAAATCTTTCTGCATAGATTTTGGCGAGGTTTCTGCTGTTAGATTGGATAATGATTAAAAAATCCAATCAGCACAAATAATAAAAAAAAACCATTAATTACACTAAAGTTCCGTTTAAATGGAAAATAATCAACCAAATCTATAGTTATTATTAGCCAATCTTGGGGAAAAAACGTTACTTTAAGATTTGACTTGAGAAAAGCCTCAAACAGTCAGACGAAACACAAAAACATTCAACAGTTCTAACTATGAACTGGGAGTTGAGATGATACACTAAATAATGAATTGGGTTGAGGAAAGCTTTCGAACATGGAACAAAAAAAGTCCATAACTCGTTTTTCATACAACTTAGAACTTTCTAACAGATGCCATCTTCAGCAGAAAAATTGGCGCTTTCGATGGACATATAATGTTAATATGTGCACGTTTTTTTTCACCCCCATATTGGGACATTTATGCGAAAATTGGGACTAAAATTGGAATAAAAAGGGAACTATCAAACGGATTTTTTTCGAACTGGTCTATAAATCTTCCCAGTACCAAACTGAACAAACGGTGTAAATTTCAGCCAAGTCTGCTGGATAGTTTCTGAGATCTTAGGGAACAAATTTACCAAACTCCATTTTTATATATATAGACTAGCAAAAATACCCGGCGATGCCTGGGTCAGTAATAATTATGAGAAACAATCGTTACTTGCCCTTGTTTTCTGTTTTAAGCGAAAGAATTTAAAACAAACCTTTTTGACGTGATTAAAAATCGAGCTTCTTCCTTACTCATTAAACTAAAATAGCAATATGTATAAAGAACAAAATAGTATTCAATTAGAAACGAAAGCACGACATTTAAACATATACAAATTTGGAGAATTTCCGAAATATGAAATTAAACTTTACATGATAAAAAAGATTTATCTGTTAGTCCTTTTTTTTTAATCTAAAACCTTCTCTGTATGGCTATTGATGTACGAACTGTTTTAAAAAATGTAGCCGCCCATGTTCCCCTTACACTTAGTTTACACCTTGCTTTAGTTATTTT